>NC_087201.1:108637649-108665149 GCF_015104395.2 Macrobrachium nipponense
ACTACTGGACAAGCACGTCCACACGTGGAGAAAAAATGAATAGGAATGAATTAAAGGGGAGGTCGAAAGAGACTGATTCAGGAATGAAAAAGCATTAAGTCATCAGTCGCTCTATTACGCGGCATTAGAAAACCGTTTACGTGACCACATTACGGCCAGAATGCACAAAAGAGCTCGCGTAATTTATAGCCGTCTCATCCACCCACTTGCCGCGCTATTCACATGATACCGAGGGAATCACGTCTGCTATTACCTTTACGCCTCTCCACTTTTGAGGGGGAATAAACGGTAACGTGGCGTGTGCTGGGGGTTACTGAGTTCTCGTATTTCAAAGAGTACCATCCGTCGAAGAGGAAGCAACAAGTCCCCATCCCCCAGCGAATCAACCCCCAACCTCATCCCCCGCCTGAACCTTCTTTTCTGCTTATGGAAATCCTTTTAATTAAAGGCAGCAAAGCCGCTCACTGTGCTACCCAACGGCAGCTCTCTCCCCCTACATCATCTCATAGACATTTTCATCACTCGAGGGTCACTGTAAGTGATGGTCGTTCATGAGATACAGATGAGTAATGGTTTTTTGACATCTAGGACTCTTGCCGTTAAGGATTCCGTGAGCCACTTGCTTTCTCTTGCTTTGGCCTTTTTTCGTTGGTCCTGTTTGCAAATCAGTTCATAAGATACAAAGTATAGCGACGGTACAATTGATCTTCATAGCTTTTTTCTTTCAACATAAAACGAGGAGAAAAATGTTGAAGATAGGATAAGTAGTGACAGTAAAAGCGGCATTGTTTCCTTCCCATTTCCTTCGAACAACATTGTATTTGTCGTAATTAACTTGTTATAAGAATATTCATTATCGGTAAACTACGCGCTGATGTATAGTGTTAATGAGTTTAAAGTTCTCTCGTATTTCTTCTCCAGACCGTGTTTCATTCAGGAATGACCGCGTTTGCAAATGCAGCATTTATATTCATTTGTATTAAATCGTATCATTACTAAGCATATTACTAAGCATAATTATCATATTGCGTAGACACTTATACATACTATGAAATCACGTGGCTCCAGCGAATATATCAGCGCTTTTAAAGGCTATACTTTTAACTTGTCCATCTCATGTATTCACAGAGATACATAAGCCCTTTTCGTATATGTTTGTCACTTAAAGAAGTAATGGTATTGTTCGAGTTCTTCACACTTTTTAGATACACTCGTTACTAAAGAGCCTATGATCCAAATGAAAAAATGATGACGTCCGTAACAGGATTCGAAGCCGCATTCGGTTTATTAGAGCGAGGTCATGTTGGTCACCTGACCGCGGAGAGGGATACGCAAAAGATGTTGCAATGTTGAACACATTTCTATTTCATTCTCTTCCTCTCACTTTCCTCAAACACCGGACTGTATACATATCCATATGAATGCAATATCCGTGCCTTTGTTTGTAAATAAATTTTTAAAAGAGTTGGATTATTTCATGTCTGCTGCTGAAAACTCAGTTGTAAGCCCATTACAAAAACATATTGACATGTTTCAACTCTAATGTAAAATCTTTTTCCTTGCAGGCCCAATGTCTTCAGTAGGTTTCAGTGGGAAATGGTTGTGGCCCACCACACCAATGGAGGAGTTTTCGGAGATTGGCCATCAAAGAGGCACCTTCCTCATGTGCTACCAGCTCAGCCTCTGTTCGTCTAGCCCTTTATCGAGTGAACATGTCAAGGAAAGCCTAGAACATCTCTACAGGTAAAATTTACTGTTTGAATTAAATCAGGGGTTCCTTGCTCTGTTGTTAAGACACTCGCCTCATCAGCTACAGCTCGCACACATGATCTCTTTGCCAGACGGAAGACTTTAAGCGTGTCCGTCAAATCCCATTGTTGCTCTGTTGAATTAAGCAGTGAATTATGTACTTACCTGTTAGTAAATCAACATTGATAGGACATGACCAGGAAGGAGAAGGGTATATGTTCAACAGCTTCATCCGAAACACAATGCTGAGAATTGAGAGTTAGCCAGGAGGAAAGAGTTTATGTTCTCGCTAATTGTGTTCATGACCGTATCTTAATGTTATGTTTCTTAAGACATCATTCATTTCGAAAGACTTGAATAAAGAGAGACATGTGACGTGAAGGAATATAGTTTGTACTAAAGTAGACAAGATCAAGTACTGCAAAGTAGGATATCACTGATTTTCAAAGATGAGTTTTATAGGTATCTGTGCATAAAAAGGTGAGGTGAACAAGAGCGCAGTGAAATAATGAAATGCGAGGATTAGTGACTGAAAAAAAAGGAGTTGGAATGTCAGTTGCGAGACAATGGTGAAGATCGTGATGTATGAGGGAATGAATCAGGGAGTCACTGACAAAGCGAGAGAAAAGATTTAGCATAAATCTGAGCATTTTGTGAATAGAGAACAAAAAATTACCCGAAGAACATGAATGCAGAAGGGAAAGCAGTGAGGATATGGACCTTGGATTCAAAGATTTCGACAGAAAGATATTTTCTGAAGTGAATAATCCTATGTTAGTCAAATGAATAATTTGCAATGTGGCCAAGACAGGAGAGAGCCAGATCTGAATACTGCTATGGTTGGAATTGGCTAATAATAATTTGTGTGTATTTGTGGAACTTAACTGTTGGATTTGTGAGGAGGGTAATTCAAAAGCTTGAGGATAGAACGGGAAAAGATGATGAGTTTATAAATACCTGACTAGGGTGTGTAAGGTTTATCTTAATGAGAGAGGAGTTTTGAAGGAATGGATGAGAGGAATACTTATTACTTTAACTATTGTAAAGGCGATACAGGTGACTGCAAGAGTGACAGCATTATCTTACAATAACTGGGAAGTTGTATAGAACGGCTTTTGACTTAGAAAATACGACCATTGAGAGAATGACCGATAGTATCAGATAAAAAAAGAGCATGAGGTAGTCAATTGTTTGTTATAAAACAGAGTAATAAAGAGAAGATGCTCACATGCAAAATAGGCACAAGTAGAGAACACTATGTGCAGCTGAATAATGTGGTATTCCAGGCAGTTTTTCGTAAGCAATTTAAAAGTTTTGATGATGAATCAAAGCAGAGTAGAACAAGTAGATAGAGGAGTGACCGGCTTGTGGTAAAAGTTAGTCTGGGTAAATGATCATTATGTTTCCATGACGGTTTAATATTCTTTACGGACTGAATAATGTGAAAAGGCAGTGGAAGACAGGTGCAGTTATTTGGGTATGAAAAAGTCACAAGAGGAATGATAACTGGCTGATGTCTACGCATGATGCAGTGACAGTTACACGAAAGTGAGGGGAAGTTTCAGAGATGGGTAAAATAACTGACAGTGTTTTAAGAAGATAGAGGCATAATTTAATATTAGTAATGGTAAACTCGGAAGGGTAAATGGAAGTCAAGCTGATGAAACAATGAATGTTAATATGAACAGTGTAAGAATGGGAGTTGTTGGGTTATATATTTAGGAGTAAATATAATGGGTTACGATAGAGTGACAGAGTCTCTGCATCACGAATTAAATAAATGAAGGAAGGTATCAGCAGATCTGCAGAAGTTTCGGAAGAGATGCTTAAGGAAGCACAATTTATTTTATAAAGGGATGGTGGAGCTAAGTCTCTTTTATGGGAGAGATGTGGAGAGCTGAATGCATATGTAAGAAAAAGATGAAACCTGTTGACAAAAAAAAAAAAGTTTTTCATGGGACATAAAACTAGTATATGGTCAGCAGTAATGTTTGAAAGGGCCTGAGCAGGGCCATTTACTGACTTGAGAGAGGCCCTGAGAATTGGCAAGAAATACATGGCAAACTTATGGGATGGGGAAAACATAGAAATCGCCAAATTGAGGGAATGAAGAGGTTTTGGAGAGGAAAGGCTCTAATAATCTGGAAGTATGAGAGTGCTTGCAGAATTGAAGTGAATGGCAAGGTGTGTTAATTGGGTTTAACACAGTTGAAGACTTCTGTACAGGTGTAACAAAGTGGCTAAGGTTGTTGGATTTTTCTGCGAAGATTTTCATCTATAGTATTCAGTAACTGAATTAGGAATGTGGAATGAAGCAGTGACTGTAATGTTGTCTCTTTATATGATGCGTCAAAAATGTATTCTATATATAAATATATACTGCATATATATGTAAGTATCTATTCAAACATATATATGCTATATATATATATATATATATATATATATATATATATATATACATATATATATATATATATATATATGATATATATATATATATATATATATATATATATATATATATATATATATATATATATATATATATATATATATATATATATGGGAAATTTTAAAAAAGAAGAGACAGAGTGACAAGTACCTTCGTGTATTTAACACATCTTTGTGCCCCGAAGATGTGTTAATTACACGAAAGTACTTGGCAACTCTGGTCTTTTCTTGTTTTTTACAAATTTTTATCAAGTACGCCTTCAAGCTCAATATATATAATCTAATCTATATATATATATATGATTATATATATGTATATATATATATATATTATATATATAATATATATTATATATATATATATATATATATATATTATCTCATATTATATATATATATATATAACGGGCATCTTGCATGCTCAGTAAAAATCTGCTT
Source organism: Macrobrachium nipponense (assembly GCF_015104395.2). Taxonomy (NCBI): domain Eukaryota; kingdom Metazoa; phylum Arthropoda; class Malacostraca; order Decapoda; family Palaemonidae; genus Macrobrachium; species Macrobrachium nipponense. The sequence goes on from NC_087201.1 coordinate 108,642,291, forward strand.
TAATCCTGAAACTCTTTTCGTTTCCAGGAAAGTTCCAAACTTGAGAGTCTGCTACGGAACGAGGGACGGAGTTTTATGGTTTCGGGAAGCGGTCAACAGAGACATTGACTTCCAGGTAAACAATTCCACCTTTTTTTGGGAACATGGCTCAAGGAGGTCTCGTCGATGATGTAAGAGAGAGTCGCATCATGTTTACCGAGAAAATATTTATGCTGTGGCCGCTGTCGGGATTTGGAACTATTTAATTTGGGCCATACAAACACAACTTTTGGATGCCCCCAGCAATCGGCTCCTAAGTAAGATGTGTTAGGGGTAGAATTGCCTCTGCAGATCATACGCAGGCGAACAAAGGGTCTTCTTTTTCCCGGAGATCGGTTCTTCATAAGCAGAACAGCTTCCTTGCTCTCACCATTAAGCCGAGGAAATATTTTTAGATCAACAAGTTCCCGTTTTTAGGTAGCGTCTCAAATTTTTGGCTTTAGCGTTGGAGGCCGAAAAAAATGGGCATTTTTTTTTATCTGTTGGCTGTGCACTGTTTAATCTTAGTGGCGGAGTGTATGACGAAAAAAGCAGACGAGAAAGAACGGCGAACTGGCTGAACAAAACAAACGGTGGCGGCGAGGCACAGCGGAGGACTATCAACGTTTGGGAATAAACTAAACAGCTCTATTTGTTCTGATCTCGGGCCAGAGCATTTGCTTGCTTCATTATGATTCACACGATGATGTTGGCGAACAGTAGCTCTACTATTCAGGCCACTACACTTCGGTTTCAGCCGGCAATTCGAGATGTTATGTTCTCACAGGATGTGAGATGTTTCTCCATAAACAATGTCGTGTTTGCTCTGGCCCGCTCGCGAAGCCAGATACTCCTAGGAAATAGTTATTGAGCTTTTTACGATATCCTCTCGATAAATGTTGCTTGTGCTTTCATTTTACATCGGTATTTTTCTATTTGTACATTTCATTTTTTTTTCGATGAAAAACGTTATGTAATGAAGGCAAGAACTACTTGGTAAGAATCCTGAGTGTTGCTTGATAAAGAAGTATGTTTGAATGGCTTTATGGGGTCTGGAGACTTATAAGAAAATACACGTTAAAATTACATGAACGAATTATGTACGTATGAATATATTACTTAGATGATTTACATTTTTTTACGCTTAAAGATATAAAACGAATCAAGTTGATATCCTTGGTGCAAGCCATTTTTAACTTTTTACTTCATCTAAGTTCATAAGAATCGGAATATTGCTTTTGATCGTATTCATTAGAATTTCTTGTGAAGGAAAAAAATCATCTATACAATCACTTTTGACTTACTGTTTGCAGGTGGTCGAAACCGAAGACGTGTGGGAGGTGATGAACTGCTTAAGAACTTACAGATACAACTCGGAAACTGGTCCTCTGTGGTGTGCTAGGCTTGTCCCCGATTCCCGAACGAGCTCGGCAGAGAACGGGCATCACTATGACCTGATGCTCGGATTCCACCATGGCATCACCGATGGCTTTTCAGCGATGAAAACGTGCGGTTTCATCGTCTCCCTCTTGAACGATGTGATAGCAGGTAACCACATCAATGACGAAGAGCAACTAGCTGAATATACGAACCACGGAGAAACTGAAAGGGTGATATCAGAGAAGAGATCTCTCCTCGAAAATGATCTAGGTTTACAAAAGCGACTATTTAGCGAATTAGAGAGGAAGAAGGAGATCAAGTCTATTTTCAGAGAGGCTGTCCAAAGCGCAGAAGGCGGCAAGGACAGGACCAGGAGTGTTCTCCGTTGCCTGGACGAGGATGCGACTAATAAATTCGTTAAGAAATGCCGCAGCGAAGAAGTTACTGTTCATTCAGCTTTCACTGCTCTCGCCAATGTAGCAATGGCTGACCTCATCGCAGAGGCAGACTCACGCCGAGAATCTTATCTTCTCATCAACAATCATGTCATTAACATTCGGCGGTACTGGTCGGGTGACGTGTCGCGGTCCTTTGGCTGCCATATCGTGGCCCCAATGACGATCTTCACCGAAGTGCAACCTTTTGCTGAGGGGAAATTCTGGGACTTCGCTCGCTCTGTTCACCTGGACCTCCAGAAATATCTGAAAGAAGGGGTCATTCTGCAAAACCAAGCCCTTGGGCAGCTGAAGAATTCTCCGAAACCGACTGCAAAGGACTTTTTCTATCCGCTTCTCCCCTGCGATTTCAGCACCTCCAATCTGGGAGATGTCACACCTTTGGTGACCGAAGGGGGAGAACACGTGAGACCCACCAAAGTGCTGAGATCAGTATCAATCCATTTCACAAATGCGAGTTGGTCGCATCTTTTCAACACGTTCAAAGGTCGCCTGATTCATGTTCTAGACTACAACAATGCAACGATGTCCAAAGAACTGGCGGAAAAATATTCCGACAACCTTTTCAAAAGGTTACTGGAAGTCACTGGAGAATAATAATAATAAGATCGCAGGTAGATCTTATTCAAAGTGGTTAAGAAGGTAAGAGAAAAGAGGGGTTTCAAATACTTCAGTAACAATAACATTGACAACACTTGGGCAATAGTTGTAAGGACTAGGGCGGTCACCTTTCATCAACAGAAAAAAGAAGGTTTCTATTTTATTTTCATTCCACACGTTAAACTCATTAAACGATAGTGAATTAGATTTCCTTGGCTGGAAGGGAATTGTCATAAACTTAAAGGAATGATTTCTTCGTGTAAGACAGATCGATGAACAATGATGGTTTTTCGCTTTGAATCAGGCAAGAATTTCAATTTTTCCAATAAATGATCATAATGAACTTCCTCTATATTCCGTCGATGACGACCACACATTCCTTTACCAAACAAATAAATGTATAGTAGATTAAAATGATCTTAATCACCTTCAACTGGTGGAACATTCCATCCTGTACGGCTCGAGGAGCAATTGTCCATGTAGGTAGGGAGTTAGTGCCGTCAGTGCACCTCAAATGGTACAAGGTAAACATTACTCAAGGTTCTTTTCAGCGTCCCTTCGGCCCCTAGCTGCAACCATTTCATTCCTTTTACTGTACCTCCGTTCATATTCCCTCTTCCATCTTACTATCACCCTCACCTAACAATTATTTCATAAGGCAACTGAAAGGTTTTCCTCCTGTTACACTTTTCAAACATTTTTACTGTCAGTTTCTGTTTAAGAACTGAATGACATTATAGGTCCCAGCGCTAGACCTTTGGCCTAATCCTATATTCTGATAATCCAAGGAGCAATTATGCGTTTGCCTGTAACTTTGGCTAACGAATAACTTACGCATTACGCAAAAGAATTGGGAATTAATACTATCATAAAGCATTTCAGTAACTCGAGAAGTGGCTAGCATGCCTTGGCAATTACTGGAGCCCTTAAGACAACCATTTTGAGGGATAGACACAAGGAGGACCTTCAGATAGAACGCTTCCTCAATCCATTCTCCGTGTCGAGGGTGGAACTGGTAGGAGGGTCAAGGAAGAGAGACAGCTCTTGTTTTTACAGTACACAAAGTCACTAAGAGAGAGAGAGAGAGAGAGAGAGAGAGAGAGAGAGAGAGAGAGAGTCTTTACATATATGCATATATATATGCACACAAACACACACATTTACTCAGAGAGAGAGAGAGAGAGAGAGAATGTGTCTTTACAGTGCATACACACACACACACACACACACACACACACCACGCACACACATTTACTCAGAGAGAGAGAGAGAGAGAGAGTCTTAATATCGCTCAAACGCACACACACGCAAACACGGCAAGAGAGAGAGAGAGAGAGAGAGAAAGAGAGTCTTAACAGTGCTGTTACACACATACACACGCAATCACGGTAAGAAAGAGAGAGAGAGAGGCGTGAAGAAGCTTGTATATTTAGGGATAATGCTTAGGGATAAATTATGTCAGTATGGTAACCAGTACTGTCTCTTTTTCATATCTTAATGAAAAATTAACTTTGAATAATGATAACGACCAACTACGATTTAGTTATGGTTCAACAACGAATATGGTTTTGCTGTGATGCTTACGATGTATAGAATTACAGCAATCACAGCTGTTAATCATCCAGATACATTACTTTTATTTCCTATAGTAAAAAATAAATAACTTTTTTTTTCTCTTGTTGCAAGAATTCTCAAAAAAGATCTGCAAGTACCGAAATTGAATGTTTATTCAAAGCAATAAACAAGATCCAAATCCTCGAAATAAACAGATCAAATCATGGTCTATACTCTAATGAAGAGTGTTGTATGCTAACAATGAATTATCTAACAGAATCGGAAAAGAGCTTTTTTTCAGGGCAACTCTCTCTCTCTCTCTTCTCTCTCTCTCTCTCTCTCTCTCTCTCTTCCCCTTTTGATTTACTTGTTGATAATAAATAAATTGAGAGCACACGAGAGAAAAAGGTTAGTGATGGAGCAGGGAGAATCAGCTTTTCCTCTTGTGCTTATAAGTGATGGGATGAATTATCACAGAGAACCTCGATTACATTGATTTGGAAAGGGAAGGGGTTAATGACTAACGCTTGATTAATAAGAGATGGTATTTGAGCTTCTGTCTGAAAGGGCTTTCTGAAAAGGACGCTACAGACCCCTCTCGCGAGAGGGGAAATCTGGATCTTTGTGATACTCTCGCCTCGCTGGGAACAGGATGCGCTGCCGTGTCCCAAAAGGGAGTTATTCATCTTGGTATAAATGCGAATACTGTTATGAATTTTAAAAGAACTATTTGCATATCCATTCAAAGGAAAAAGTGCCAAGGACAAGGGCTAAGTCTACTCTTGCTAGTTGAGTTGATGTTTTGTCATAAGTATTTATTTACAACTTCTTCTTTGGTTGTTCACCCTACTTGTAGTCGTTATCTCGTCTTAGGCCTATTGCCATGTTTTCGTGATAGATCACTAGCCATTACTCATTATCTTGGATTTTGCTCCATTTTATATGCCATGGCTCTTTATCCACGATTTTATCCTACTTTCCCTGCTATCTCTTTTTTTATAAAAACTTCTTCCCCATTGTCCTAATAAGACTACGCATGGTGCTATTCTATGATGGTGCTCGATATCTCTTTACCCTAGACTTCTATTTAGATTACTTGACGTGATTTTGCCCTTGATTTGACCCTGTGTCTCTTATAATCCGCAGATTTCATGTTACTCATGGCTCTCTCAACTGCTATTTCATCTTCGGTTACTAGGATGACTCCTTATTCACAGTTCCGTTCCCATGGTACTAAATAAGACGCTTTTACTTCGATTTATCTCCCAATTATTTGACGTGAACATCCAGAAGTTTGTACTCTACATTTCTTCAGCCATTATTCTATCCTTGGTTATTCAGAAAATAAGCTTCATCCACATGGGACAAACCTACAGGGGCTATTGACTATACTCTGTTTTTTTCCATCTGTCCACTCGCCTGTGGTGTTTGCGTTTGGTATCACTGCGTCCTGGGCTTTAGATAGTTACGCTATGTGTAAGTTTTAGGTAAATAAAAGGATATCTGGCTGTATATTTGCAACTGAAAAGTGTTTTAATAATTTACTGTATGTGAATTACACCGTTAATATTCGAAATAGGATATTGTTTTCATTGTTGAATGTAAGCTGCCTTTTCGGGGTGGCGTAACTAATATTTAAAGCAGGGACGCAGTGATACCATACGCAAAAACCACAGGCGGGTGGACAGATGGAAAAAAATAGAGTATAGTAATTCAAGCTACTCAAGAATATATTGTTCATTTGAAAGAAACGGCAGAAAATGATAGGAAATATAGAGAGAAAAATATCAGTCGTTATAAGAGTAGATAAATGAGTAAATTAATAAACAAATAGGTTAAAATATATATAAATTGTTAGAGTACAAAATGATTTGTTTTAAGTAGAAATGCATTGCATCTTTGCTTGAACTTCTGAGGTTCTAATTGGGCAGCTTCCTCTGGGAGACAGTTTCACAGTCCAAGGGTCTCTTGGCATGATTTTGTATAGGTTACTTGCCCTGGCGTTTTACAAATTATTTCTTCGTAAGCTACTTGCTATGGTTCTTTATCCACAAATTTGTGAATTGATATGAATCCAAGTTAAAATTTTGTTGTGTTTTGGAAATTTATTAAAAGCGTTAAATTTCACTGCAGTTTCAAGATCTCCTCTTCAGGTAATTGCAGTATAATACAATAGTAAAGGAAAGTTACAAATTTTAAGAGAGGAGAACAAATCAATAACCATCTTCGGTCAATACGAAACAATGGAATTTTAATTAATTCTTACAGCACAAGTGCGCCTATTATAGTCATGATATTAATCTTTATCCACTATGCCATCCTAGGTTACTTGTCAGGCTACCTGATCCGTGTGTCTGTACTAAGTTATGTATAAATTTTCATGGCGATTTACTGCCTAATTTACTTACTATGGGATTTTATCCCCGATTTTATTTTGTTTTTTATTTATTTTTTTCATGGCCCTTATCAAAGGCTGTGTCTTTATGTGTGAGACCGTCTTGGTAATTTAACACTTAACCCTTTTTCCGCATTATTTTTGTCTTAGGTTTTATTCAAAGGTTCTTTATCTAATTAAGAGCTGATTGCAATAAAATAAAGTGATACCAGGTGCTTATTGTGACCATACCTATATGGATGTATTGTAGGAGATGCTGACGACTGATTATAGAAAATATTTTACAGATGTTTGGAGTATTATGCTGACTTAGCTACAAAGGCAATAGTATAATTAAAAAAATATATTATTTTCGATAACTTTAAATTTGTATAGACTTTATTTCTCTATCCCTGGGTCTTTTTAGCCTTGTATGAGACTGCACAAAAAGTTTGGGCAAATGCGTTTTGGTCGTTCGTGTCCATGCATGTAAGACTGTTTTCTTTAATGCTAGGTTATGAAGAGTACGAAAGATACAACACCTGTTCTAGTTCGTATATATTGTAGAACTAGACAAGAAATGAAGACAAAAAACACAGGCGCAAAATTTGGGACGTAGTTTTTGCCCCATTTCTCTAAGTTAACTTTCAAGCTAAGTAGTTAAGCTTGGGATAACAACCCTCATATTTTCAAGTATTCTCGGATTCATAGTTCAGAGACGGAAATTTTTTAGAATGAAATTTTATTCAGGAATGCGACAACTTTGTGAGCTGAAATGCATCGCACTGAATACCTAAAAATGTACAAACGTTGACTGCTTTGCAACCTGCAAATGGTACCAGTTTGTGAGGTAAAGGTAGACATATTCAAAGACAAATCTTTTTTAAATAACTACACTCATAAATACGAACATACATATCACCATGCGTGTTCTGGGCAAAAATATAGACCCTTATATCTAGATCCGAATATGAGCGAACCATATTACGATATTTGAAGGTTAAAGGATTTAAACATGAACTGCGTTTCGTCATCTTACGAAAATGACAGTAAATTTCCATTTTTTCATTACAGAATCAATAAAAAGAAAAATGATAGCACCAAAATTTTTTTATCAAAACTTATTTGCGTTTAAAGTTTTTGAAAGAGCGAGACAAAAGTACTTTGAGCTTTCAACAGGTATTTTCTTCTCTTTTTCAAAGGACAGCTGAGCATGGATCGAAGAGATTTCACCCTCCCGGGAAAGCTCCTGAACAAAAGGTGTAGTTAGCTAAGGATTTTTGTCCCCTTCCCAACCTCAGGACTACCAGCCTTATCTGTACGACCGAGATTAACCTTCTTCGTCTCGTCACCTTCCATTTTACTGAAGTGAGATTCCCGGAAACTGGTTTTGGGACACAAAGGGGAGAGGTGACTCCTTCATCAGTGCAGGTGGAACGGGACTTTTGGTCCCTTTTGTTCATTACTCGTCAGTGTGTTGTTTGTTTACAAATATGTCTTCTACGACGTAGTCTCGTGCTTTTATGCATATCTGCATACAATTCTTACAAGGCCAAATAACTTGCAGCTAATATGTTTCCATTTCCTTTGTTTGAAATAAAGGATTGATGGAGGGGACAAAATGAGTGAACCTAACACGAATAGAGCTGTACTCACAGTTATTCAAACACAGAAGTGTAATTAGTACGGAGAACATTCCAAAGCATGGCAGAAGAAGGAACGAAAAAATAACTGAACTGAGCAAATCGTAAGTGTTTGATCTATCCACAAACCATACTTCATGTAGTGAACTGGAGGAAGCATTTAAGGAAGGAGTACTTCCTTCATCTCAGCGGAATATTGTCATTTATGATGTAGAGGCAACGACGCCTCTTGCTGTTGAGGAAGGTCTCTTTAGAGATGCATTGACTGGTTAATTATGTACATGCTTTTAAATTCAGTTTTATCTTGGATCAAAGCAACAGAAGAAACACTGATAAATGACGTTGATTCGGAAGTGGCAAAATGCAATTATTATATTTCACATTTCAACTCTGGTTTCCTCGTTGCAAAGCAGCATGTATGCACGTGGGTGCTCGCGATCAGTTTGAGTAAACCTGACTTTGAGTTGTCGTGGAAATAAAAACATTATGTAAATGTCTTCTTTTCTCGATACGATTAATTAAAGGATTCGAGTGTGTCTCGAACGAGGCTTTCAGATACATGGCGTCTTAATCGCAGAATGCTGGAAATAAGAGTGACTCGTAAAATATTGTTTAATGAGTCTTTGAAGTCGAATAATGGCCGCAAAGATGAAGGGAAACCGCGAGTTATCCTATTTTTACTTCCTATCCAGCCCACCTGTATTTAGGTAAGGAAACGGCCCCGGCGGAGGGTATTCTCCGAGAGAGGAAAAATGGGGTGAGGAGGACTGTGATCTTTCTGGAGAGCAAAAGGAACGGCTCCTTCGGTGGCGTTTGCTTTGATACCATTGTTGGATCTTCGGCAGCCGGGAAAATCGCACCAATAGAAACAACAAAGAACAGAGTAGAAATATTGGAACCCGGAGGTCTGAAATTCATCTCCGATATTGGGAGAGGAATGCTCCTATATAGCCGGGCTTCAATAACGCGACGGCACAAATTTGAGCGCTCCGAATGGAGAGAAAAAATAAATATCGAGGTAAAACGATGTGCAGAATTCAACAGTTTAGCATCATTTGCATTTTAATCTTTGTTTCTTTTGTATCTAGATTGTTGAAACGAACAATCGCGGGCGAAAAAATAGCTGAAATAATATAGATAAGTTTGCAAATCATGGAGGCAAACGTTCGACGGAATGGCAATATTTGCATAAAGCGGACACCAAAATATAAAACAAATGAATTGCCATGGACACTTATGTACATACGAGCGTGAGAATTTTGAAAATGGAAAATTACCAAACCTAAATTGACTACCTCATAAATAAAGAACATAAGTATATGTATTCGGAGTTAAGATAATAAATGCCTTATCCTTCTATATATATATAGATAGAAGGATAAGACATTTAATTATGCTATGTATATATATATATATATATATATATATATATATATATATATATATATATATATATATATATAATATACTATGAAGGATAAGACATTTAATTATGCTAACTCGAATACATATACTTATGTCTTTATTTATGAGAGTATTTAGGTTTGTAATTTCATTTTCAAAATTCTCACGCTCGTATGTACATAAGTGTCCATGGCAATTCATTTGTTTTATATTTTGGTGTCCGCTTTATATATATATATATATATATATATATATATATATATTTTATATATATATATATATATATATATATATATATATATATATATAGGGCAGTACGACGCTGGTTAGGTAGGCAACTGACCGTTGACCCGGGATAAATAGAAAATAGGTTATTCTCTGGCGTTTTGAGCCTCGTTCCCTCCCGTCTGAGTGGAGTCTGGTGGGCGTATTCTCTGGAACATGTTCGAGGAGAGGCCTGAGGATTAATTCGTCGGTGACATCCGATTTCCAATGATGTGACAGGTTCTTATCGTTGTTTTGATTGATGACAGCAAATTCCGGCATCTTCCTTGGCCCCACTCCAATTTTGGTATGGCCTTATCTATAATATATATAAATATACGATACCCACAAATGTCCCAAAAATATTCTGTTTAACAATACACCGAAGACTTTCTTGTAAAAAGTGCATTTTATTTAAAAAGAAGATGGTTCTTCTATTTAATATGTAGAATTTCAATGTCTAACGTACTAAACTACATTGTAGTGAATTTCATGTTTAATAATGTCATTGTGTAAATGTTGTATAGGTAAATCATACTAATTGAATAGAAGCAGAGATTCAGTTGGCTGAAAAAGTCATATTTCTTATAAAAGCTTTCGTGAACCTAATATTTCCTCCGAATTCTTGTAATGTATTAAACGTTTTAGGGAATAAATTGAACAGATGCTGAAGTCTGTATTGAATATACTCACCGCTATCTATGTGAAGTGTGGGATTAGCACAAACAGATTCCTAAATCTTAATTCTGAACTGGAAGAAACTTTCACCTTTCCTGTGACGAAGGAATACATATTTCTTGGTGCTGGTGTTGTAAAGCGCAGCTTGTTGAGCTGTAATATTGCACCTATTTATTGCTTCGTTTCCCGGGATTCACTTTTTCTTTCCCGACGAGGAATACTGGCGTGTACCTCAGAATGATCATTCGTGACTGTATCCACGTTGACTTTAACATCACTGGTAAAATAGACTCTGGTCTAAATAATGAACGTCAAATCAATTTCAAAGAGAAGTGTTGAGGTCACGTAGACAGAAGCCATTAAACTGGCGAATCAACCTTGTTTTCATCAGCGCCCTGCGAGGTCAGTTAGGTGGCCAATTCTTAGCTGATGGCGAGACAAAGAGACATAAAACTGAATAAAACAAGAAGACATAAAACTTAATAAAATCAGCACTCCGTTGGGCTATTGGAAGGTGCAAATAGGTTTGTTTACGAAAAGTCAACCAAATTCCACTCTTAAGGAGGTTCATGGTTGATTTACATCAAGGCGTCATTTTGTCGGCTTAGGCCTTTCCCCTCTAGTTCCTCGTTGGACGAGTGGTTTTCGCGCTCGGCTACCCATCAGGTGATCCGAAGTTCGATTCTCGGCTCGGCCAACCCGGGATCAGAGGAATTTATTTCTGGTGATAAAAATTCCTTTTTCGTTATAATGTGGTTCGGATTCCACGATAAGCTGTAGGCCCTGTTGCTAGGTGCCGTTGCTAGGTGACCAATTGGTTCTTAGCCACGTAAAAATATCTAATCCTTCGGGCCAACTTTAGGAGAGCTGTTAATCACTTAGTGGTCTGGTAAAACTAAAATATACTTAGCTTTTTAGGCCTTTGCCCAAAACTGTGCAGGTCAAGTGGTAAAAGGGGAAAGAAGCCTGGCGTGGATCTTTGGATTCCCCGACCAGCGTAGACGAAGATAGGAGGCACTGCATCTCGAAAACTTTCTTTTCCTCTAAAAACTATATTAAGTTGCTTGGATTCTCCTCTCTCCAGTCTACTTCGTTAGTGTCAATAGTGCTTTAGAAGCCCTCAGGAATTTTTAGCTTTCATGTAAAAGAAATCAATTGTGACTGCTTTGACTGTCCGTCCGCACTCTTTCCCTCCGCAGTCAGATCTTAAAATCTACAGAGGCTAGAGGGCTGCAATTGGGTATGTTCATCATGCTCCCTTCAATCATCAAACGCAGATTTCAAGGGCCGAAGAAATTTTTTTGAGGGAAGACTTTTTTCAACAACTTGGACAGACTGCCACTACAATTTTCGAATTGGGTATGATAATGAAGGCTGTCGACTTTTTGCTGAACACTTCTTCCTGGGCATTGTGAAGTGCGTACACCAACACAGACGAGATGCATTGTTTCATAATTTTTTGCTTTTGTGTTTTTAATTTTTCTTAATGTCAGCGACATTATGGACGTGAATAATAATAGTGATGCACTCAATTTCATGAGGGAAAAATTCATGGAAAAACGTTTCAAAATTATGCAAAATTATGACAACTTTTAAAGTTTTCAACATTCAGCGGATACATAAAGTCTAATAACAAAAGAAATAAGAAATATGTTATGCTTGGTATTAAGTCTTTCCTAAATGAAGACACGTTCCCACGACTTGGGAACACCGCCACTTTACAAATTCCGTTTTGGGTATAATAATGAAGACTCCTGATTTTATGCCAAACACTCTTTCTTAGGTATTATGAAGTACGCAAAACCACGTAATCTATAGATGTGTTGTTTCACAATTTTCTATTTTTAAAAATATTTTATCTAACATCAGGGACACAACTGACATGAAAGAGAAATAGTGATGCACTTCTATTTCACGCGACAAAAAATACATTTCAAAATTTTGAAAGACTGCGAAAAATGTAAAGCTTTCTGCAACAAGCGGGTATACAAAGTCTAATAACAAAAGACCTCCTAAGAGGTATGAGATATGTCAAGTCTGTATCAAGACCAGCTGGCTATTTCTGTCTCTCGTGGGCAGAGTGCTGGAGCCTCTCCTTCGTCAGAAAGACACAAGCAGAGATCCTCCTCCTCCTCCTTCTTCTGTCGCTGGTCCTCGTGTAACAAGTATCTCTTTAAAGTATTTCTCTCTATTAAAAAAGTGGAAGAACGGATTTAGCAGCTTGAGGAGAGGAAAAAGAAGAATCATAAAACGAAACATATCTTTAAGATCAATATTTATGAGATATGATATGCCTTTGCTTATGAACAGTTTACTTAGCCTAACTCATATAGAAATATTTCATACACGAAACTGTTGGTTACTTGACCAACATGGGATCGGTTACAAATTCCTACGTATGTTTACATCCACACTACATATGCCAGTGTATATCAATACTTCCCTTGACGTCAAAGCCGCTATACTTCAACTCATAAAAACTTTATGTAACTTAAACAAGCATATTCCTCTTCATTTATATTTTATTTCTACTATCCAAACAGCCCTTCTTCATCGGTTTTTATTACGTTTATGGATCAGCCTATAAAAGCTACCAAAAAAGCTTCAGCCAATTTCTCCTGGAAAAAACAATCCAATATTTTCCATGACTATTCTAAATAGATTTTATGTTAGTGAATACTTCGCTACCTGTAATCGTGTCATTATCATAAAAGCAATGATATTCGGTTCTATAAGCGGATGTGACTGAGCCGGGCAATAAAAAGCTCTCTTCAAGAAAACATTTTCCGGACGTCTTGTTGGGAAGTGGTTCCTCTCTTCATATTCGTAGGAACTTTCAGAAAAACTTGTCTGTAATTCTTGTCTGTATTTACTTAGTTGCTTTCACATGACGCTAGTTTTTCCACATTGTTGAGAACGACTTTAATACAAGAGGGTCGGGACGTAAAGTCCCGCCTTTGAGGGGACGTTACGTTCCTTTCCAAAGCTCTGACAATGGTACCTTTATTTTGCAGTCTCACATAGAGTCCGGTCTGGACTACTGTGCTGTAAGTCTACCTGTGGAATTTATTATTCGCAGGTTATATTATTTCAAAAAAAAAAAAAAAAAATGAGAGATAAAGAATGCGGGGAGGATCGGTGCCGGGTGGGGGTGGGGAGGGGAATGGGGGGAGGATACACATGGCGTTCACTCCTCAACCTGTTGGACTGTGTGTAACAAACAGCCTCCCTGAGGATATCACGAGTTGGAACTTTAGAGGTTCAAGCGAAGATGCAGTGCATTACTGCCCTAATACAATCATCCTTTTTATTTTAATAATTACTTATATTTTTTCTATTTACTTACTAATGCGTTAATCTATTTTTCTTTATAAGTAATCTCTTCTCTCTGTATTTCCTATACCTTGTGTTACTTCTTGCTAATGAGCACCATATCCTTATGGATCTTGAACTTCAAGTCAATGGCCCTCTGTGGGCTTGTTCCATATGAATAGGGCTCATACTTTGAATAATAATAAATTACAAATTAGCATTAGTGTCCTATGAATCGGCCGTTCTCCTCCGCCATTTCTTGGTTAACTAGAAAGATGGAAGTTACTGTTAGTGTGTTCTGTTTTTAAGTACGCACACGCATACACACACTACTCGCACCCACATCTACACACAAGACAATAAATCAATGAATAGATAAATATATATATACACACACACACACACACACACACATATATATATATATATATATATATATATATATATATATATATATATATATATATATATGTCATTATTCTAGAAACGGGATTCTCTAAGTTTGACTGTCAGAATGTAGAGGTTGACAATTTGAGACTTTGGGATGATTACTTAGATAATCCAGGAGAGTGGAATGATAATTACAGTTCTTTGTGGGTCAGACTTGGTTTTTTTTAATGTGACCTATTAATCACTTTGTTCCATTTTATGTTCATTTGGTTTCGGAAATAAATAGCATATTTTTGTATTAATGTGAATTCATTAGCCTAGTTGACAATGCTTGCAGAGAGAGGCCGGCCGCTACTGGCAGGTAAGAGTTGTCATTTGTGTAGTTTTGTTGGGGGGGGGGGTAAGAGTTATAGTGTTCGTGTTTGAATAGAACTTTAACTACGAGTGCAAGAATAGTTCACATACATTACATGCACATTTATATAAAAAAGTACCATAATAATTCTACCGTTGATCATGCTTCATTTACATCCTGAATTCATTCATTATATAGGCCTGCCACGGAACGCTCAGTCATGCAAGCACAGTTATAACTGCGCAGTCGGACTGTGCAGTCAAATCTTCCCCACTAACGATACAGTCTTTTTCTTCAGTCTTCCGTAGCAGGCACTGTGTCAACACACGATGCTCTGGCTGTAATTGGCTTGCTGACTTAAAAAAAAAAAAAAAAAAACTCATAATCGTCAAGTAAGACTTCCAGTGGAAGAGTGGTTGAAAAAAAAGCGAATTAAATCCTCCCATGTGATTTTGTTAAAAGTGCGTAATCGTTTGATTTAATTTCAAAGTTGACACTTACAGGAGTAATATTTTTTCTATTTCATTAAAACGGGTTAATAATGATTTGTATTCATTTTAAGACATGTTACAATGAATGAAAATCCATATACTACTGCCTTCCTTTGTTTCAATGGTGTGTTGATTAGTCTAATTTCATTTCAAAATGAACTTACGTGGGATGTAAGCGATGACTAAACATACATAGTCCAATAATATTTGCTTTTGTTTTATCAGAAAGTAGAATATTATTTTTTTCTCATTTTATAAATTAATTTTATAAATTAATGACGCATAAACTTGAATATAGGCCTATTCTTGTTTTACATTATTTTGTCATAATAAATATTTATTCTCGTTGAAAATTTGACTTGCACATATGGTTTATAACCACGAATAAACATACATAGGGATAGTTTTTGGATTTTACTTGCCGAAGCATTCTCATTCACATAGTAGGTTTCAATAGAATCTACAAGACATTAAAAGAATGATGCTGCCAATTTCAGCCTTCATTATACACAATTGTTTTTCCCGTGGAAAAATCATAAGAATATTTTATGTGGCTTCCTTATCAATTATTATAAACAAGTAAATCCAATATATCATCAATTTAGGTATTAATACTTTTCAATTTAATAAAACCCAATTAAGTATTCTTCATTGGTACATGTTATCCGGCAGCGGACGGACAGCGAACTGAACCAAAAAAGTTGCATCCAGTGTCATCCACCACATCAAATTTTTAATACGCATGCGCAGCCGTTTGTTTTTGTTTGTATGGTGTTTTTACGTTGCATGGAACCAGTGGTTATTCAGCAACGAGAATCGAACCCGCACCACCGAGGTGAGAAGCAAACCCCAAACCAACCACGCCACTGAAGCGCTAATACGCGCAGCCGTTTGGCCTGAGATTCATCGATTGCAATGAGCTATTTACTCAGGCGGCCTGCGCAGGCCAGAAAAAATGTGCAGGTTGTCCACACTAACGTTCAGTTACAACTGTGCAGTTATAACTGAGCAGGCATAACTGAACGTTAGTGGCGTGCTTTAGTGGCAGTTCTAAGATAACCTTTTCAACATAAGAGTTAATTCACGGCTACCAAACGGAATCTAACCACAGCCCAGATAGTAATCAGGTCACCATAGGCTCATATGCGCCTCAGTGGCGTGGTCGGTTTGGTCTTGGACTGCCACCTCGGTGCCCGCGATTTCAATTCTCGGGCATTCCATTGAGGAGTCAGAGATGTGTATTTCTGGCGATGGAAGTTCACTCTCGACGTGGTTCGTTAGTCACCTATAGGCGTTCGTCCCGTTGCTGAATAACTACTGGTTCCATACAATGTAAAAATACCATATAAACAAAACAAAACCTAGGCTCACACGGTTGTCAGATGGAATGTTAAATTCTGCCATAATTAGACTCATCGGGTGATTTCGTTAATTCATAGCACTCCTTTTGGAAATACAATATTAGACCGAGTCTCCCGTAGGGTGCTTAGTACCATCAGTGGACCTCACACAATGCACTGTAGTCATTACTTAAGGGTATTTGCAGCGTTCCCTCGGCCCCTAGCTGGCTGCAACCCCATTCATTCCTTATACTGTACCTCTATTCATATTCTCTTTCATCCATCTTGCTATCCATCCTCTCCTAGCAATTGTTTCGTAGTGTAACGGTGAGGTTTTCCTCCTGTTACACCTTTCAAACCTATCTATACTCCCAGTTTCCTTTTCTGCGCTGAATGACCTTACTGGTCACCGCGCTAGGCCTTTGGCCTGACTTCTATATTCCATCCCATTAAACCGAGTCAGCAGTTGTCATTTACTTTTTACAATGAGCAAAAACAGAGAAATAAAAGAGAAAAATAAGCGCTAAGTTACCTCACTTGCCTCCGGAGGAAGAGTGAAAGCGATACCAACGACAGACAAGGACGACTTTTCCCGATAAAAAATAGCATCGCGCGTGAGAGACGCTGGTGGATGGGAAATCGGGTTCTTCTCTATTCTCGTTTGCTACGTGTATGTATCATACTGAGGTTCCAAATAAAGAGGATGAGGAATATAAGTTACGGGTGTCACTAGCCACTCGATGCGTTATCTGATAATCACATCGCAAAACACACCTGAGGGACATTTCAGAATTTTTTTGCGTCATTACACGAACTTGAAAATGCTTTCTTAGACATAATCACATATAGATATATTCAAAGGGTATATATACATATATAGATATACATATATATACATATACATACACACGCAGATAGGTATGTTTTTTTTTTTGGCAGAGTTTTCCTCTTTTATTGTAGGCGATCGCCTTTATGGCATTGACCCCTTTGATCTTGATTTTTTCATATCTTCTCACTTCGACTCTCAGTCTTTCTTCAAAAATCTGGATAAGGACACAGTCTGTGCGAGGTATCCATTCATTTCAATTGCTACGGTCCGTTTAGCGTGTGTCGTAATCTTTGTCAAGGAAGAACTAAGGCAAAGTAATGTATACACACATACAAACATGTATATGCATATAAATATACATATACATATACATATAATGGATTCATAAATGTATTTGCATATATAAATGTACAAAGACACTGCCCAAATGGCAACTTCATCTGTGTTAAACAATTGTGCGTAAAGGTATATATATTATATATATATATATATATATATATTATATCATATATATATATATATAAAGGTTTTTTGCCACGAAGGAAAAAATGAAAAAGCGAGATAGCCAAGAACTTTTCGGTCCTGTTCGGACCCTTTACTGAACAGGACAGAAAGTACTTGGCTATCTCGCTTTTTCATTTTTTTCCTTCGTGGACAAAACCTTTATTTATACATAGCATCCCGTTTTATATGCTTCGTGATCAAGTTATTCATATATATATATATATATATATATATATATATATATATATATATGCATTTATGAATCCATTATATATATATATATATATATATATATATATATATTATAAATATATATATATAATTCAGCTGTGTTAAACAATTGTGCGTAAAGGTTCCTTTAATCTCGAAATCCTTTGATTGACTGGCAAACACTGGCTGCCATTATAATTTCAAAAACTGGATTTAAAGGTCTTCTCAATGAAATTCGTATTCCAGATGACTTCATTTAAATTTCAGTTTACTTAGACTATTTGTTTGAATACTTGTGTATCCGAAATTTTTATCACAATCTATTGTATTTGAATTCACCCTTAGCTTAAAGAATTTAAACTTATTGAAAGATTTTCTAATGAAATACTTATTCTAAATAACTTGAATTGAGTACAGAATTTAATAGATAATCATTACTTTTCATCTGAATTCTTCACTCAGAATGACCTCGATTGAAGTATCCATTTTCAAATTACTCGAGATTAAAAATCAGTGATGATATATTTACATCAAAATACTATCCTCCATATCAGAGCATCATTTCCCTTTCTGGTATTTGATCCAATGAGTTTTTTCTATTAATCCTTTGAAATCTGATTAGCAAAATTAGATACAGAGGGCTCAAAGACTAATCCCTATAGCAATGTGATTAAGTTTTAACTAATGTTGATAATGTGCTATATGGTAACACAACGATGAATCATTTACAGATTATAAAATTTTGCTATTTTCATTCAGTTAAGGATTTAGCTGTTCCAAGTTTACTTTATGTCATGGGTTATAAATTAAGAAGATAATTACTTTTGATTGGTGTAAGGATATGAATCAGATTAGTTCTACATTATTTTCACTTTAAGGTATGTCATTCATTACAATAAAATTAGATAAATCTAAGGGAAATATATTATCACGACTGAAGATGGTATGAAGCATTGATCGTAAAAGTAATTTAGAGTTTTAAAAAAAGGTTGAAAAACCAAAAACCATTTTGACCTTGGTTTTAATCTTTATTAAGTCAGGGCAGCCGCCGAAATGCCAATCCTAATCCTCCCCCGATCCATGAATCTGCATTAGGAAAGGAATTTATTGCGTCATAAATCACATCCCGTGTAAAACTCGAAGGGAAAAAATCATTTTCTCCTGGGTAACTTATTGGATAGACCCAACCCTACTGGTGACAAGATGTCGGTGCCATTATTGCTTCAGATTATTTATAGAGGCGCCTGCGTCATATCCAGGCATGCCGTTGTGAAGGTGTATCCAGGGTCATTTATACAAGAGGTGTCCGGTCATTCTGGTGTATGCATACGTTAAGTGTATGCTAAGTCATTTCATGGGGACTGATCGAATCCAACGTTAAGTCGGCATTAAAACTAATTTAATCACTCCCGTAAACAAACTGTTAAATTTAAGATATCTTTACCCAGTTATAAAAAGATCATTCAAAGATCTGCTCTAGCGTACCTAGAGAAAAATGAGCAACATCTGAATGATGCTAAGCAGGAGGTCACGTGATTTTTCAGGCAGTGAGATTTTATGAAACTCTGACGGAAAGAGAGAGAGAGAGAGAGAGAGAGAGAGAGAGAGAAGCGTACGTGACGCATTAGGTGTTGATAAACGGAAATTACGGTACGCATGATTATGCAATTACCTTAGTTTTCCGGAGAGATAGTGAAATGGCGGTTTGTGTTTATAGTTTTATCATATATATATAGATATATATATATATATATATATATTATATATATATATATATATAATGTATATATATATATATACACATAATACATACATACATACCATACATAGTACCATATGTATGTATATATATTATATAAAAGGAGCGAATAAATCGTCTAAAATATAGAAAATACATATTATATATCAGAGACCGTGCTGCCTCTTTCTTCAGGTAGGTAATGAATGAGAGAAGCTACACAAAAGGGGTATTTATACCAAGAGATCCACAGGTAAGCCGTTTTGACTAATATAAATATTTGTATTCATGATTATAATAACATTGTATATATATAAATAAATAAATAGATCGATAAGTATATATATATATCATATATATATATATATATATATATATATATATATATATATATATATATATATATATATATAATGTAAATAGATGTTACGTACATTACAAATTTTTACTTATTTTTCTTTAGTCTATTACATCAACTAATACATTCTTTAAGAAATGTTTTTTTATTACATTTCATAATAGACAACGGTCTTATTTTCCGCACGGGGAGACTGCAGTTCACGTTTTAGAGAAAGAAAAATCAGAAAATCGCGAGTACCCTTATTTTTAGGAATTACAATATAAACAAAACCATCCAGGTTTTAATTTCACCCAAAAGTCCCTGTGTGAAAGTTTCACAAGTTGGGCCACCCTTTTATCACGGGCAGAGAGTCGTCCAGAACTAAAAACGGTGATTAACAAAATACGCAGGACTATGGAAACACCGACGAAAATAAAGAGTACTATAACTTGTGAGTGCGGGTACTTCCTTCACAAAGTTTTTCCTGAATCGACATAATAGTGACGCTGTGACATAACTTTTTCAGATATTATTCTGAACAATGGTTTTTGCAACTGCGGACGAGGAATTGTTGATTGAGGAAATAGGAAATAGTTTTTCTGACAGCCTTCCCAATTAGTTCTTTCTATTGGATCGGGCCGTTCATTATATGTAGCAGTTATATCACAAACATTTAATTTGTTATTTTTCCAAATCGCTCTCTCCACAAGGACGAATATAGCCTGTGGCCTGTTAAGGTTTTCAATTATATATATATATATATATATATATATATATATATATATATATATGCATATGTATATATATGTATATGTGTACACATATGGCGTATACATGCAAATACACACACACACACACACACACACACACACACACACATATATATATATATATATATATATATGTGTGTGGTGTGTGTGTGTGTGTGTGTAGTTGCAGCTAGAAGTGGAAGTGACACTGCAAACACCTTTTAGCCATGCCTAAAATCCACCATGTAAGGTGCGCTAATAGCCGCCCCCCCCCCCCCCCCCCTCCTGCGGGAGAAATATCATGATGGACTTAAAGAATATCTTCATGAGCTTATATATCTGACAAGGGACCTAAGGTTCCCAACTAGTCCAAGCCCCAAAGAAGAGAAAAATAATAAAGAAAAGAGAAATAGGAGGGCTCAGCAATCACGGAAGAAAAAGAAAAACCCTGCCTCTTAAAAAAAAAATAAAAAAAAAATAAATGTTCTAAGAGCCAGGGAAAAAAATTAACAAAAGAAATCTTCGGAAAAAAAAAAAAAAAAAGAAAAACAGGCGCAGAGGCGTAGGACTCGAGCACCAACAACTTTCCGAAGAGTATATTAGTCTGAGCTTTGCCTAAACTAGTAGGTTTTGACAATTCTACTCCCTAAAGAATCTTATTACGTTCCAAGCATTCAGAGAAATTTGCTATCAAATTTTTACACGTTTTCTTCATAGAATATTATTATATACAAAACTCCACACACACACACACACATATATATATATATATATATAGATATATATATATATATATATATATATATATATATATATGTGTGTGTGTGTGTGTGTGTGTGTGTGTGTGTGTGTGTGTGTGTGTGCTTATGTGTGTGTGTATGTGTATGAAAGGAAAAAGTTTTGTATATATAATATTCTATGAAGAAAACGTGTAAAATTTGATTGCAAATTTCTCTGAATGCTTGGAACGTAATAAGATTCTTTAGGGAGTAGAATTGTCAAAACCTACTAGTTTAGGCAAAGCTCAGACGAAAATACTCTTCGGAAATTGTTGGTGCTCGAGTCCTACGCCTCTGCGCCTGTTTTTCTTTTTCTTTTTTTCTTTTTCCGAAAGATTTCTTTTGTTAATTTTTTTCCCTGGCTTTTTTTCTAGGAAACATATTTTTTAGATCCATATTTTTTTTTAAAGAGGCAGGGCTTTTTCTTCCGTGATTGCTGAGCCCGTCTATTTCTCTTTCTTTATTATTTTTCTCTTCTTTGGGGCTTGGACTAGTTGGGAACCTTAGGTCCCTTGTCAGATATATAAGCTCATGAAGATATTCTTTAAGTCCATCATGATATTTCTCCCGCAGGAGGGGTGGGGGGGGGGGGCGGCTATTAGCGCACCTTACATGGTGGATTTTAGGCATTGCTAAAAGGTGTTTGCAGTGTCCCTTCCACTTCTAGCTGCAACTACTTTTTATCTATCTATTTAACCTCCATTCCTGCCTCCCTTCTTCAATATTGCTTTCCAGCTTCTAGATCCTTGTAAGTCATGTTATTTATTTTCAGAATCTCTTCATCCAGCTGCCCAACCACTCCAACTCCTTTTCACTGTCTTGAGCGCTGAAAGCGCTTGGCCTGAGAGCCTCAAATTCATAAATGAATAAATCATGATATTTCCTTTACGAGCTTCACCTTGGCTGAAGTCGCGCGATGTTCCCAAAACAAGAGCGATTGGAGGTCATTGCAATTCCTTCGCTTTTCCCTGTTAGGTCACGCTTATTTATAAGTGCCAAACGGATTTGGAGACTCCAATAATGGATACTAGTTATAGAGAGAGAGAGAGAGAGAGAGAGAGAGAGAGAGAGAGAGAGAGAGAGAGAGAGAGAAAACGAAAACGGGAGAGAAAATAAGAGACAATTAAGACCTGAAGTTTAACAAGGAACTTGATATTCCGAGGCAGAGAGAGACAAGGCGAGGAACTTTGTCCTCGAATCGCAGCATGACTCTTTGCAGTGGAAGGTTCGATATTTTTCTTATTTCTTTGTTCTTGCGATATTAGAATACTGATTCAGTTTTTCTCAATATCAAGTGAAAGGATGAGTACAATATTTCCTTATAGTTCTCCTTTTTTGGTACTGCTGTTCATTCAGATAAAAATTTTATCATAATCCTCTTTCATCTTCATTTTCTATTTATTCGTTACCCTTTGCAATGCTTTATATTTTTCTTCAGAAAAACTGTTTAAA
>NC_087201.1:108670149-108677649 GCF_015104395.2 Macrobrachium nipponense
ACTTCCTAATTTACTTTCTACAAACACTTTCAAGACTTTTTACCAATACTTTAGTCTCATTACTACCACTAACTACCGCCTGATCAGTTTCAGACATTATTCGCTTCCCACTTTATTCGCGACTCTCTTTCTAATCCCGCAATCCTGCACATACATATGTCCTTTCAGTAACTACGTACAGAAATGTCATACAAATATTAAACAGCCATGGAAACAACACACTCTCGCCTGCGACCCACTCTGACACCAAAGCAGACTTCTTCCTTCATATTCTGACTCAAGTTTCACTTTTTTATATAAAGTAAGATGTATTTTCTCATCAATTTACCCTACACACCTTTCGCACCACCCTCCATATTGCATTTGTGTTTTATAGAATTTATCTAAGCACTTATATATAACATAAATTTTTTGTTCTTAAACTTCTCACACAACTGGTACATTTTTCCACCATCCTTTCCCCTCATAATCCATCCGTTATCTGTGTTAGTTTTTCAAATGAAACTCATCCCACATACATTTTTTTTAGTATATATTTCATATCGCCGTAAGTATGACCGTCGCCTCTATCACCTTCCCTTTTGTACAAAAGGAACAATAATATTTCTCGATCATTCTTTTGTAACCATTTGCTTCTCTAGACACAAAGCACAATGGTCAGCCAATCAATTCTCAGTTACACTGTCACCGCCGTGACATAATATTTCACTTGTAATTCCACCAGCTCCTGGTGATTCTTCAGCCTCTTAGTTTTCGTGTATAAATCCTTCACACACACACACACACACCAGTACTAGTAGACAACGTATGTGATTGTTGTCAGTAATATACTAGCACAAATGCATAGCTATATAGTGTTCATATTTATACATATTCGGCTTATGACGAACCCCATATCAGCTATAATTCCTCTACGGTATTATTTCCGAGGTAGAGTGAATTGGATATTAATCGACATTCGTAGTTTTACGAGTATGTTTGTGAATATAAAAAATGTCATGGCGATGTGATAAAATTCATATATATTTATTTTATTTTATATATATATATATATATATATATATATATATATAGAGTGCCTGTATGTTTGTATGCATATGATATATGCATAACGGAGAGTGCAGAATAAAATTGAATCATATCCATATATATGTACACTGTTCACGTACTGATTTTGTTATATTGTAAGTATATGTAATACCCGTCGAGTATTTCCATATACGAACCTTAGGTGGATATCAGTTGCATCTCTGAGCGTTTTCAAGTAAGGTGTGTTTAAAAGGAAGCCTCCCAGCCCCTACCTGAGCTTCACGAAAAGGAAGTCATCAGGAAATGTCTCCGGTAAGGATATTGTCAGGATCCACAACTGACCAATGAGGCCCAGCAGAATGGAAGCTTCTTGAAAAGGACTAGTCTAGGAGATCGGACTCTCATGAAGGTTTTCCGCCCCTGCAACTGAGAGAGAGAGAGAGAGAGAGAGAGAGAGAGAGAGAGAGAGAGAGAGACCATTCTGGAAATTGGAAGTGAGCACAGATTTGCTTTGGAATTACTTTTGTTCGAGACATCGACGAGTCTGGATCGACTGCGCTCAAATGGATGACGGACATTCCTGTTGTCGGGAACTGAAACTGTTGTTTGTTGTCTATTTATTTACATGTTAATGGAAAGCGAGTTTCACCGTCTGTGAGAGTAAATGGATAAAATAGTAGTGCTCACATTCCTCAAGCAAAAATGATTTGTATTTTTGTATAATTCTTAAAAATTCTTCAAATGCTCTAGGAAAATATTTAAACTCCAAAAAAGGTCAAATGAAAAAGAAAACATGAAAAGATAAGCACGAAAACTTAGTAATTCAGTTTCGCCATGAAAAGGTCACCCATGTAGTTGTATAAAGATACGTTCTCATAAAAAACGGGCTTAAAATAGGCCAAAACCACTAGATGGAAAAAGAAGGTGGAAGGAGAATATACTAATTTTAAGACAGCTTCCAGCTCGTTGTTGCTCAAATACAGACCTCCTCCAAGAATCCAGAACGAACGGTAATAATTATTATCCTTAGCAGGATCCTCACTCAATGGTAGGAGACGTCATTTCTCAAGTCCCGGTGACTTGACTATAGTCAACGAAGAGTTTGGCGATTTGTTCGTAGGAAAAATAGCTTGTTGAAACCTCTCAACTGCAATCAACTTGGACGAGTTTAGAATGGGACCCCTTTGAAACTTTAGTTTTGTATGATTTTTTTTTTATAGCGTATGCGCACGCGCTTGCCTGTGTGTGTGTGTGTGTGTGTGTGTGTATGTATGTGTGTGTGTGTGAGTGTGTGTGTGGCTGTGTGTGTGCTAAACCTAACAGTGCAGCGGGTAACGTAGCTGCCTCTTGTCACGATTTATAAAAAAAAAAAAAAAATGGAACAGAAAAGCAAAGGAAAACGTAAAAGGTTAGACCAAGAGGGTAAGAGCAGACTTACCTCTTGGAAGGGGGAGGAGGTAAGATGGTTGATGGTCTACCCACTTTACTTACGAGATTGGGAGAACTCATGGGTGTTACGGCCGCTTGAGGAATGCGTTAACCACTTGGCTTGAAAAAAAGTATAGATGCGTGTTCAGTATTTAATATAAAACTGATCAAATAGTGATCAAAGATTAGTTTGGTACAAATTTCCTTGTAAAATTGTTCGTGCATCTAAGACAGAAGTGATAGACATTCCCTGGTAATAATCTCAGTAATTAATTTTGTGTTTCACCGAAGCAGAGACTCAAGGGTAGAACAAGAAGGAAAAAGATGCAAGAATGAGATGCTGTATAAGCTGACGAATTCAATAGCATATGAAATAGAGAAATGAGCAATGAAGATCAAGAATGAAAGATACAAAAAAAAAGAAAAAAAAGGACAATGAGCCTAAACTAACAATAACGACTCCCGGAACATTAAAAGGAGGTGCGTGCCCAGGAGGAGGAGAATAAATGAAAGAAGAGGTGAAATAAAAATGTCAATTCTTTACTTTTACTTTACATCAAAGGATGTTCTAAGCACAAGAATAGGTTGGAGCTCTCAGCTGGCTTCCTTGTTGAGTAACTGGAATGTCTTGTTGCTTAGATGCTGCCTTGGGATTACCTTCAAAGGTCTGTGCTGCGTTTCACTTTCATTCTAAGGTCACCCAGTCAATTCGAAATGTAGCGCACGCGCGCGCACACACACACACACACACACTTTATATATATATATATATATATATATATATATATATATTCATACATAATAAAAGGAGGCCATAAAAACGCCAAATTATAGAAAGCAAGTACTATATTTCAGAGACTGCTGTTTATCTCCTCAGGTAGTAATGAATGAGAAAGTTTTCAGAAAAGGCGGTATTTATAACAAGAGATCCATCCACAGTTAAGCCTTTTCCGGCACTCCCACTGGTAATTACTCTTTAATCCTCTTAAGCGTTGGCTGAAGAAAGATTTATTAATGATATCTGAATCCCAGGCACCCTTTGAGATGTTCATTACCTGTGTTTGTTTAATCTAGGCCGCCTCTATCATCTGGCTTTTGTATCGACAGTCGAGTTCCGTTGTCCAGACATAGTAAACGGTCAGTTAGATATGGACAACAGAACTCAACTATTTCCAAACACATAAATAACCATAACCACAGAATAACCTGGAATTTGTCACATATAATTCATAGCAGCAGCTGTCGATACAAAAGCCAGATAATAGAATCGGCCTTGATTAAACAGAGACAGGAAATGAACATCTCAAGGGGAGCCTGGGATTCAGATGTCGAAGATAAAATCTTTCTTCAACCAACCTTCAAGACGAATAAAGAGAAATTATCAGTGGGAGTGACCTATAAGGCTTAACTGTGGATGGATCTCTTGGTATAAATACCACCTTTTCTGTAACCTTTCTCATTCATTACTACCTGAAGAGAGAGACAGCAGTCGCTGAAATATAGTACTTTCTTTCTATATTTTGGTGTTTTCATGGGCTCCTTTCATGTATATATATATATATATATATATATATATATATATATATATATATATATATATATATATATATATATATATATATATATATATTACTCTGCGGGTACGCATGCTCGTGGTGTATTATTGTCAGAAGAAAGGAAATTGGGAGCAGTTATAATCTGTTGTAGCATATTCAAATAAAAAAAGTAAGTGCCCATTCCCACAAAGGATCTGTCATTATTCAGAAAAAAAAAGTTAGGAAAGTAGAATGAATAGGGAGGAAGTCAAAGCAAGAGGACAGAGACAGACAAGCTCTGTTAAGACTATGAAGATTCATTAGTAGGACAAACGGAAACTGATAGAGATCAATTCCTCGGCCAATGCAAATCTCGAAATGTTACACTGACAGTGGCGTCATTAATGTTCATTATGCTAAATAGTGATTGAAATAAAGGAATGTCGAAGTATTAAAGTAATCCTTATGTAATGTTCATGGGATGGGATGTCTTGACAGGTGTCATA
Organism: Macrobrachium nipponense; assembly: GCF_015104395.2. Classification (NCBI taxonomy): domain Eukaryota; kingdom Metazoa; phylum Arthropoda; class Malacostraca; order Decapoda; family Palaemonidae; genus Macrobrachium; species Macrobrachium nipponense. The sequence goes on from NC_087201.1 coordinate 108,674,648, forward strand.
ATCATGTTTAATGCTTAAAGGAGGAGGAATCGATAAGGAAATAAATAAATAAATGACATATTTATGATCATAAATTGGAAAAAAGGGAATATTACATAGCTAAATTTGTAATTTGGTAGTTTATCGCTACATCTAATATAATAAACTCTTGTAGTAACCTCACGATGAAGTATATCAATATTTGCATTATTCTAATTAGCAGAAATTGCTTTGGGAGATGTGAAAAGAAAAGTACTAAGACATTCATTTCTATATCGATCAGATGAGCAAGAAAGACCCCGAAAGTCATAAAAAAAAGCTGACTAGATAGAAGTTGGATGGATGAAAAGAGGAGGATGTGAACCAATGGATATTTTTTGGTTCATCATACCAAAGAAGTTTTAGGCTTAAGACCAGGATGTGTTTTTCAATCAACCTCTTTCTTTGTCCCTTGAAATGTCTTTTGTTGCTGCGACACTGACTTGAAAATATCTAAGAAAACTCTTAGTATTCTGTGCTTATCTTTCATTCGATGTCTTATATATATATATATATATATATAGTATATATATATATATATATATATATATATATATATATATATATATACATATATACATATATAATATATATTATATATATATATATATATATATATATATATATATATATATATATATATATAATATATATATATATATATATATACACACATAAGTATATCTTAGTTTACCAGACCACTGAGATGATTAACAGCTCTCCTACGGCTGGCCCGAAGGATTAGATATTTTTTTACGTGGCTAGGAACCAACGGGACCTACAGCATTGTGGGATCCGAACCACACTATATCGAGAAATGAATTTCTATCACCAAAAATAAATTCCTCTGATTTCGCGTTGGCCGAGCCGGGATTCGAACTTCGGGCATCCTGATTGGCAGCCGAGCGCGAAAACCACTCGTCCAGCGATGGAACTATATATATTAAATATATATATATATATATATATATATATATATATATATATATATATATATATATATCTACTATATATAAGACTCGAAGTTATATATAAACACAAAATACCAAAATACTATTAGTTTTTTTTATATTTCCAAGTCATTTTCAAATATACATGCATACATACATATACATAACTAATCTCACACACACCCATATATATATATTATATATATATATATATATATATATATATATATATATATATATATACACACACACATATCACAAGATGTTTCTCCTAGCTGAGAGTGGTTCCGGAGCAAAACAACCTTCATGGTCGCCACCATATTCATACTTGAATTGTTTGGTCAATGATGAGAACACCCTATGCAAAAACTTCCGACATATTAGCTGTTAATTTACTTACACAAAAGTCAGATTAACAGTGTTTCAAACATCCCTCTTTGCACTGTCCTATCAGCTTCCGTCCTTCCAGGCATATCTTTGCTTTCTGGATATCAAGTCCCCTCCTGTAAATGCCTCCGTCACTGGCATAATCGTCATTCTCAAGGTCTTCCTCTCTTTATACCTCTTAGCACTTCCAGATTACACACTCTTTTTAAAACATTGGGATTTACAGGTTTAACTTTGTTAATCACATTACGAATTATACTCCTACATATCTTTCAACTCTTGCTGTACATTATACATTATGGAAACAGTTTATTTCAATGTCATCAGCAATTTTTGTTTGTATGTATTGTGAACATTTAACATTAAATTTCTCTCTCATTAAGGGGGATTGTCTTGACAGTTCCTTCTTACATTCACAATTTCGCTTCATAGAACCCTCAAGTCTTTTTCCCATCCTTTGCACACACCCCCACTACCTTCTTCGCTTCACCTCTTCTTAGTTTCATCTCTTCGCACATCCTGCCATTATCAATAATATTTACACTAAAATAATGATCATGTGAATCAACTGCTTCCATTTTCATACCATCGACATAACATTCATACACCATCTATGTATTTGGTTTCCGTGTACACTTAATCTTACTCTTGCTCACACTGAATCTGGCAAACACTTTCAAACTTTTGATTACCATTGCAGTTTTTCTTAGCTTTTATTATTCATATTTATATTACCTGGAAATGTCAGGCATTCCCTGTCCCACTCATAACCAATTCCTAATCAAACCACTTTCCAATTTCCTTTCCATAGATTTTCTCATCACTGCAGCCAACAACATATTATACAGCCTTGGAGACAAATCTCACTCTAGCCTCAGATCAACATGACCAAGACTAGTTATTTTCCTACCTACAGTTTCTAAAATTCTCTTTGATTCCACCATAGAAATAATCAGTCTTGCCTATTTATTTTCAATATATAGCACATCTCTACTGTTTCTAGCATAGGCCTTTTCAGGTCGACGCTCCCTCTTCCTTGCCTAGCTCGTACTCTTATGTCTCGTTGACAAATCATGATACAACTAAGTACCTTCCCTGCTATACTTATAATGTTATGACGCTATAATAAGTACGTATAATCTTCACTACATTCTCTGGCTGTGTAAAGAGCAACTGCTTCGCTCATCCATTCTTATGGAATTTCACTCGTTCAGACATACCCTTTAAACTTTGGTCAGTACATCAATCGTTTTCACTTTGCACTGCAGCCTCGCTTGTAATCTACATAACTTATGTCTGCGGCTTCATAATACCCTTTCTATATTATCATCATTCCTCCACAATCATTCCCAGTTTCTTACTTATTTTGTTTCCACTTTTTGCTTCATAAGCTTTCCTTCTCGTTCATCCACCCCATCCAACAAATAATTCAGAAAACTCGCTCCATCGAGCTCCTTCCTGACTACGCTATCCATGCTCCCATGGGTTTTCTTGGAGCTTCTCGTTTATTAACGATTGGTCCTCAATTAAACGTCCCTTTCCTTTCACTAAACCTCCTACATCCTCATTCCACTGTTTTCTGTCTTTATCTCCTCAACTTATCTTCAACTTGGCCATAAACCTTGGTTACTCAATTTTCATCTTCAA
>NC_087201.1:108682649-108687649 GCF_015104395.2 Macrobrachium nipponense
ATACAAATTAATTTGCAAGTGTTAGATTCAAACAATTACACAATAGAATATTATTCAAACTGATTAAACAAATAAAGACAATGCAAAAACATAATGCAAATATTGAAAACAATTAAAGCATTGACAGTACAAACATTAAGCATATAAAAATGGACATGTCAAAAGAACAAAGCAAAAGTAAAATGTATTGAAAATGATAATTTTATCCAATGGTAAAATAAAACTTCGAAGTGCACTTCAAAACATTTGTAAAATACCTGTATACGCAGCTGCAGCTTCTCACTCAAGAGAAAGGCCTGTTACACACTTTTACACTTTCGTGGGCGCCTTCACAAAACTAATAGAAATAATACTTTGGTCAGATTCCACAAACAACACATATATTACTAAGAATTATATAACAATGAGTGACCACCTTATATATAAGCGTGAATTACGTTACAGAAATGAAACAGTTCGCGTGCGAGAGAGAGCTTTGAGAGAGAGAGAGAGAGAGAGAGAGAGAGAGAGATTTGAGAGCAATGTTACACTCTCTAACGCACGTCGCTACGTCTCAAAAGCGAGTGACTCTTTTATATGCGTAAATATGCGTATCAGGGTGAATGGGCGTAGTTGAGTGTATACGTCCGAGATGAAAACATATTACATCATCTCTATAGGGATATCGAGTAGGAATGAACAAGGCCCCTTGTTTAGTTACAGGCCAGATTGGAACTATAAAAAAATTAGCTTAGGTAACGTATTTTCAAGATGAGAAAAACAACCCTCTTCAGAGGCTTACATATTAGCGCTTACTCTTTCTCTCTGTCTTACATATGTTTCAAAATGAAAAGTTACAATACTTAACATGTGTTATCTTTAAATGTGGGAATCTGAACACAAAAACATACATTTCATAATATGATACACAGGATCTGAGGTGAATTAATCATATTACCAAAATTATAATTGCATTACAAAACTTACATTATAAGATTCCTCCCCCCAGAAGACTAGTTATTCTGGGGTTGAATCCAACGATTCCCAAAGGGATAAATAATCGGCAACTACATTGTTCTTACCAGATATGTGCTTAACCTTCAAATTATGCTGTTACAAGCACAAAGACCACCTGGTTAGTCTTTGATTATGGTTTTTCATCCGCTGTATAAATGACAGGGGATTGTGATCAGACAACACTAAAACTTCTTCATTCCTAGGTCTGTTCACATACACTTCAAACTTTTGCAATGCTGTGATTAAGGCTAGAGTTTCCTTTTCAATAGTTGCATAGTTTTTCTGATGCTTTTTCAGTTTCGAAGACAGGAACACACAGGGTGTAGAAGGATATTTTCATCTTCTTGAAGTAGAACAGCTCCAATTCCACAATCAGAGGCATCAACTTGTATCACAAATTTCTTATTAAAGTCTGGGGCTTGAAGCACTGGTCTTGAAGTTAAAATGGCTTTTACCTTCTTAAAGGATTCTTGACATTCTGGAGTCCAAACAAACTTAGCTTTGGGACTAGTTAAGTCTGTCAAGGGAGCTACTAAGGCTGAGAAATTTGGACAGAACCGACGATAGAATCCAGCCATGCCAAAAAATCTTTGTAGCTGCTTCTTAGTAGTAGAGGGGTTAGCCTTACGGATACCTTCTACATTAGCATTCACCGGAGCGAGATGGCCTTTTCCAACTTTAAACCCAAGGTACTGATCGGTTGCCTTCCCAAACTCACTTTTCTCTAGGTTGACTGTTAGTCCTGTCTCTTGTAGTTTCTTGAAAACTTTCTTTAGGATCTGCAGATGTTCTTCCCATGTTGTAGAGTAAATGACTATGTCATCAAGGTACACACCTACTCCTTCTATAGATCCTAGCAATTGATCCATCACTCGTTGAAATGTGACTGGTGCATTCACCAGACCAAATGGTAGTACAGTATACTGATACAATCCAAAAGGAGTAATAAAAGCTGACAGCAACTTTGCATTTTCATCTAAGGGTATCTGATAATATCCTTTCAATAAGTCTATCTTGGAAACAAACTTGGCTTGCCCAATATTATCAAGTAACTGATCCATAAGAGGCAAGGGATAATTGTCAGCCATACTAATGGAATTCAGTTTCCTATAATCAGTACACATCCTAAAGGAGCCATCAGGTTTCTTCACTAACACACATGGAGAACTGAAGTGACTTGAACTGGGTTCTGCTAATCCATGTTGCAGCAAATACTGAACTTTTTTCTTTAGAACATCTCGATGACAAGGTGATAAGCGATAAGCTCTTTGCTTGAACGATTTTCCTTCTTCTTGGATCTTGATTTCATATTTGGTCAGATTAGTATGTCTGGGTACGTCTGCGAAAATATCTGTGAAGTTTCTAATCACTTCACTTAATTCCTTACCTTGTTCAACATTAAGATGTTTCAGTTTATCCTCCAAATATTCCAAAATTGAAGAATTATTCATCTTGCTTTCAGCTCCCAATTCATAGCCGTCATCGGCTTCTGTAGATGAAGTTGTCTGTATTATTGACACAGTTTCATTTCTAGTTTCTGAGAAATAAGGTTTCAAGAGGTTCACATGTATCTTCCTCTGTCGTTTTCTTCTTTCTGGTGTTTCAATCACATAAGTTCTATCACTTAACTTCTCAATTATCCTGTAAGGACCTTGAAATTTATTGGTAAGGGGAAACCTCTTGACTGGCAGAAACACTAACACTTATTGACCAACTCTAAAACTTCTTAGCTTAGTCTTCCTATCATAGTTCCTTTTCATTTTCTCTTTAGTCATTTTCAGATTTTCTAAAGAGAATGTTCTAATCTCTTCCAACTTTTTCCTTAAGTTCTTCACATACTCTCCTTGGATTTCCTCTTTATTTTCTACCCAATTTTCTGCAAGAATCTTCAAAGGTCCTCTCACTTCTCTTCCAAAAATCATCGCATTAGGTGAACATCCCATACTTTCTTAATAAGCATTCCTAACTTTAAAAAACATTAAGGGTAAACCAACATCCCATTCTCTTCCTGACTCAGAACAATACTTTATCAGCATACTTTTCAATATCAGGTGGAACCTTTCCAGGGCTCCTTGAGTTTCTGGATGATAAGCAGTTGATAACTGTTGTTTTACCCCTAATAAGTTCATCACATCCTGGAATAACTTGGAAGTAAAGTTTGATCCTCTATCACTTTGTACAATTTCTGGTATACCAAACTTTGAGAAAAACTCCACTAGTTTCTCAACAACTATCTTGGCAGATATGTTTCTAACAGGGATCGCCTCAGGATATCTGGTAACAGGACACATTAATGTCAATAGATATTCATTTCCTTTCTTCGTCATCGGAAGTGGTCCAACCATGTCTATAATCACCTTGTTAAAGGGTTCTCCTCTAACTTCTACAGATTGTAACGGGGCTTTCTGAATGATTTCATTAGGTTTTCCAGCTATCTGGCAGGTATGACACTCTTGACAGAACCTGCTAACATCTTCATGAAGTCCAGCCCAGAAAAAATATCTCATGATCTTCTCCACAGTCTTCCTGATTCCCTTATGTCCAGATTCATGAACTACTGCTACCACTTGCTTTCTCAATGGACATGTAATCAAAATCTGATGATATTCGCCCCATTCAGCATTTCCGGGTATATCTGAAGGTCTATACTTCCTCATCAGCAAACCTTCCTTCAGATAATAACAGGTAGGAGTTTGTTGCATCTCTTCCTGATCAACAACTTTGAAGAACAAATCTGTTAACGATGCATCCCTCTTCTGCAAGTCCATTAGCTTCTCTCTTGTTACCTGTCCAACTTCAAGGGTTGAACTATCAATATCTGCTACCACAGCTACTGCAGTTTCACTACTATCTTCAGGAACACTCTGACTACTCGGAGTCTCTTCAGGAACAACCGATTCTTTATTTTCTTGGGAAATCCTTTCTCGGTCAGCTCCACGGGAGGCATCACTCCCCTGGAACAATTGTTCTAAGTTCAAAGATCCTTCACTTGATCCATCTTGGGCGTGTAAATCCTCAGTTTCTTCACCAACAGTCGTAATTCTCCTCATACTTCTGGTAGTTACACAACTAGGGAACAGTTGGGGGTTATTCTTCTCCAACTCTACCGTAGGACTAATCCTCAATGGTTTGTCTGTCACTACAGGACAAGGAACAGATGGAACACCACCAACTTCATTACCCAACAGAACATGTACACCTTCCACAGCCAGTGAGTCCTTTACAGCAAAATCAACACTCCCAGTCACCAATTCACAGGACAGGTGTAAGCGGCATATAGGAGTTACTTCCTCTCCTCCTATACCCTTCAAAATAACTGAATCTCCAGTGAGATTCTTCTCCAACATTGGGTGAGCACCATGTAACACCACACTATGGTTGCTCCCTGTATCACGTAAAATCTTGACTGGTACCTGCTTACTCTCTTCTTGAGTTACCAGTGTACCCTCATAGATATATGGCTTGCTCAGCCACTCACTGCTTGAAGTTACATTTCCACTGGTTGCTGAACATTCAGCTTGTTTAGTTTCAGTCTTCCCTGTAGTGGGATTCTTCCCCACATTGTTCTTAACAGTCTGTTTGACTTGACTTGGTCACCTCATACTATTTGGCCAACAGGCTTGGACTGCTGATAATTCCAATAACACTCCTGACTGAAGTGTCCTGCTCTTCCACACTTGAAGCAGACAACATTACGCTTTTGCAACTGTCTTGCAAAATTAGATGAGGATTTCACATTAGCTTGCTGAGGAGTATTATTACTTGTGGGTTTCTCATTTATAAAATTGCTTCTGAAACCTGGATGAGACTTAAAATCTGGGCGTGATTGATTCTGGTACTTGACATTATAATTGCTCCTGCTACTAATTGTATTGTAGTCTTCACTCAGTGTAGCAGCTTTGTCAAGTTTTTTAACCTCTCTCTCTCTCTCAAATAGGCTCTTATATGCTCAGGAATACCTTTAAAATATTGCTCTAAAACAATTAACTCTTCTAACTCTTCTA
>NC_087201.1:108692649-108707649 GCF_015104395.2 Macrobrachium nipponense
ATATTCATTTGGTAATACAGAATGATATCAATAAACTGTCTATTTTAAAGCAGTTACAAATTCAGCCTTAAAATAATAAAGAGCATGTAACCTGTCGTCTGGCTACAAAGAGGAAGCTAAAATCTCCCAGAATTATGAGTAAAAAGGCTTGAAATTAACATAGCCAATATATATCTACGGCCTGTTAGATGATTGATGTTTAGTCCAGAAAACCTGTTGATCCATACTTTTATTAGTTTCTGAGAGCTGTGTAATTACAACTACATTTTCAGCTTGCAATTGGAAGTTCAGTTTACATAAATATTAAAATTTTTGCAATTTCAAAAGAAATGTTTCTCTGCATTCAATGTGAACTTATGTGCACAATGGCTGGACTATAAGCATATAAGAGATCGAACATATTCTTCTGGAACTAGGCAGAATGCTTGCAAACATTTCATACGCAAAACGATCAATAACATTACAGAAATGTTGCTAAGGTAAATTATACAATATGGGAATTACAACTGGTATAGCCTATGTAAGCATCTAAGCTCAGAAAATGTATGCAGAGATAATAAAGGATCGAGTAAGACTATTATTTTGACGCACCATACTGAAGGACTCTTTGATAGGTGTTTCTTGCTTTTGATACTGTTAGTCAGTGTCGTCCACACTGACATTTGCATTGTTATTGTCGTTTCTGTAGTAGCAGCAGGAAAGATATTGATAATCTTAACAACAAAATATGATGATAAATATGAGGGTAAAATGTGGAATTAATATTACAGCTGAAAATTGTGAAATGGTTATATGTAACAAGTTATAAGGTAAAATATGGAATTCAGAATACAGTCGAAATTTATGAAAATATCAACTTTTCAATTTACAATAACGGCAACGACCAACTACTATATGCAATTTGCTTAAGCATTTCTAGGAACCTGTCAGATCATTTTCTACAGGTATCAAACCTAAGAAGAAGGCAGTTTCCGGAAAAATTGCTAATCTTTTCCCTGAAGTGTTCATATTAACCAAAATATTGGTAGATGGAAGCCTCCTGACTCCAAAAAGCTAGAGCTCAAGTCAAAATATGTTCAAGAAATCTCATAGCTGCCAACCTTTCAGTTTTTATTGGACAAGAATGACGTATGCCGGGTTATGGGACTCTGGATCTCAAGGTATTGATGGATTGGGAATCTTTGAAATTCTCTTAATTAATCGAAGGTCAAGTCCAGAGAAGAATTCAGAATTGTTTTCCTTTTTGATAGAAATCAAATAGAGTTATAGCGAGAGAAGTCCTTTAATGATTTTCGCTGGACTATCCATTCATCTATCTATCTATCTGTCTATCTATCTATCTATTGTTTTATTTATTTATTTTGGTTCTAATGGGGAAGGGCTTCAGTAACGCAAGTGGAACATAGAAATCAAATAGAGTTATAGCGAGAGAAGTCCTTTAATGATTTTCGCTGGACCATCCATTCATCTCTATCTATCTATCTATTGTTTTATTTATTTACTTTGGTTCTAATGGGGGAGGACTTCAGTAACGCAAGTGGAACATCGACTTTATTTTTTCCTCTTATTAGTTTATCACTTTCAACACTAATTTCAAAATTCATCAGTGTTCTTGAAGGTCGAAAATGCAAGAGGAATAAGAAAAGACAGACCAAAGCGTCAGCAATGAAAGCCTAATTGAGGGTGGGGCTACGAGAACATATACTACTTGACGACGTTGCAGATAATGTGACCTAGATGGATGTTGAATTAAAAAATTGGCACCAACCGTCACCACTACATAAAAGACACTCAAAAAACATTTGTCAATCCTTGTACAATTTTACAATTTTTCAAGATCTCTTTCCAGGGAACTTCATTTTTATATTTCATCTGCTTTCCCACTGTGGCTTTAAGCTGACTTCTTGCAAATTATGAACCCGGGGAGTAATCTTAGTTATCAGTTTTTATTCAAAGAGAGCCTAAATCCTGATAAACGAGAGAGAGAGAGAGAGAGAGGAGAAGAGAAGACAGGAGATAGAGAGAGCGGTGTGGTGGGGGGGAGTTGGGGTGGGGGCGGCTGCCCCAAATGGTTGCTGAATGTCCAAGATTGTATGTTGGGTAATGTTAGTTTGGTGACAGCCCCACAGATGGCATTGGTTAAAGTGTCTCCTGTTTCAAAGGCTAACGAGGTTAAACGGTCATCAGGGGACATTTGACCTTCTATGGTAGCCAACGCGTCGTCTGCTGGCCCACATCTAGAAAGTGACGGCTAGATCCAGTTTGCATTTATATAGCGCGCGCAAAACTTTGACTGATTGTAAAATATCTGGTGTCGCAACTACTAGGGTCACCGTCGCCCGGGCAAAGAGATTCAAAGAAGATATTTTGTTTCCGAGCAGTTGGGGGCGCTCAGCAATCCTTCCATTCGTCCCTGTTTTGACGACGGGGCTTATCTAATTTTTTTTAAGTATTTGAGTTTTCCCGCCAAGTTTCTCAGTTTTTGATACTCGGTAACATATCAACACTTCAGCTGTCTGTTTCCTCTCATTTTCCAACCAGATATCTTCAAAAGTGGAGCTAAGTAGGAGCTCTGTCTAACATCAAAATCTTTGAAGCCCATTTTCTCAGAATGGGGGAAAAAGGGGAAAATAGTTTGCGCCAGTTCGTCAAACTAGGGACGAATTGATTCTCGTATTGCGTGATCGACTGGTGTTTCCGTGCTGTTGTATGCGGAAACTGGGTCATTCCAAGTGTCGCGAATGGAGGAGGAACAGTACAAACTATGCTCTCAATTAAGCGCCTTCCTTTGCCATACCATTTGGGTCAGTGGCCTTCCGCCTCTGTCATGGGTTGAAGTTTCGTTAAGTGTAAGCTTGAGCTAAATTGTATTGACACTTGGACCGAGTTTCCTTCTTTATTTACCTGTGTATTTAATTTTTTTTAGCAGGTAATATGCAATATTTGTTCATTTTCACTCAAGTGTTCATTTCATTATTCCTGTTTTATTCATCCTTATTGTCTATTCTTTTCTTCGTTATTCACTTACGCCATTCTGTACTTAGGGAATCGCAAGCAGGTTCGTGGCAACTTTACCTGGGTTCATGCTAATGTATGGTAACCGTAAATAATGATCATGGTAAAGGTTATCATCAGTTATTTATTCTCTTGAATATCACCCACCAGTGTTAACCAACATAAAAATACGGACTGTAATTAAACCTTACAATACTATATTAGGTAAAATGAGTTTCTTAACGATGTAAATGATGAATATAAAATATTTGATTACCTTCATAAAGAAAGCCGATGAATATCAAGAATTATGATTGCTTCAAGATTTTCTGTTTCCAGTTGTAGAAAAATGTGCAGTATTTAGATAAATACATGCACACCATATATTATATCTATATATATATATATATATATATATATATATATATATATATATATATATATATATACATATATATATATATATATATATATATATACATATATATATATAGTATATATATATATATCATATATATATGTATATATATATATATATATATATATATATACATATATATATATATATATATTTATGTACATATATATACATATATATAGTATATATATATATATATATATATATATATATATATATATATATATATATATATATATATATGTGTGTGTGTGTGTGTGTGTGTGTGTGTGTGTGTGTATGTATATATATATATATATATATATATATATATATATATATATATATATATAAAGAAACCTTTTAAGTAAAGCTGCCAATTTACCAAGATGTTTTGGCGTCAGAACTTCCATTTTCTCACATATTGTGGCCATTAAATCCACGTGAGGCTACGTGTGTCTTTTACCGTCTTCTTTTACAGTAAGACTTTTACGGTGAGTCTTTTATAGTGAAGTTGAGAGTCTAAGAACCCGAAAGAATGTCTTGAAGCTTAATTAAGATCGAGAAACCTTTGGAAAAAGTGTTAAAGCACTGGTGTGTGTTTCTTATCGCTGTCTTTTCTTTTCCTTTATTTATGTTTACATTTTCCGAGGTTTATGAAGTGCAGTCGTCATTTAAAATATCCAAAGTAAGTATATCTTAGTTTTACCAGACCACTGAGCTGATTAATAGCTTTTCTAGGGCTGGCCCTAAGGATTAGATATTTTTACGTGGCTAGGAACCGGTTTGTTACTTAGCAGCGGGACCTACAGCTTATTGTGGGATCCGAATCACATCGAGAAATGAATTTCTATCATCAGAAATAAATCCTCTGATTCCGCGCTGGCAGTGGCGAATCGAACCTGGTCCCTGAGATCGATAGTCGAGCACGTAACCGACTCGAGCAACGAGGAACTTTCAAATATCCAAAACATTTAAAAAAGTAAGGGAGGAAAAGAGAGTCAAGTCTCCACAGCCACTAATTTGTTTGATCACTGAATGTTTTTTTCGTGTCTTGAATTCGGGAATACAACAAAACTTAATATTCGGAAAAAATATCATGATCTAGCGATGGACGACCTCAAATCCCATTAGGTACAGAGGTAGAAATAATTAAACGCGAAGTTACCAATGGAAATGAAAATAAAGATACTTGAACGGAGCTGTCCTAGTGGAAAATAGCAAAACGTTTAAATATCCATCACACGCGGAGTCCCCGCAGAACGTAATTGGTTATTGATTTTTGATGGAATGGTTATTTCGAAAGCAGATGGACTTTGTTTGTCTTGGGGAAAGAGCAGGCGTGGCTCAGTTCACTCAAAGGGCCTGTGCTCATCTCCCGCAGCCTCTTCCCACATGAACTCTGTGAAAACATTAATCCAGGGATTCCAGGATTCTCGTCCAGCTTCTGTTTTTCCTGATTCTTACAATATTTTTCCCTCTTCAGAGGTTGGCCCCGTAAGGTGGATAGTGCCGGCAGTGCACCTCCCGCAGAACACGTAAGGATCTCTGTAGCGTGCCTTCGGCTCCTAGCTACAACCCTTTTCGTTCCTTTTACTGTATCGCCTTTCATATTCCCTTTCTTCAATCTTACTTTCCACCCTCTCGTAACAAATGATTCTCAGTTCAAATGCGAGGTTCTCCTCCTATTACACCTTTCAAACTTTATTTATTCTTATTTCTTTTTCAGCGCTGAATGACCTCATGGGCCCTAGCGCTTGACCTTTGGCCTAAATGCTAATTTCATTCATTCTAAGAGGTAGGTCCATCGCTTCCTTTATGGTTGAACCCTTTTCCCCTCCCCTGTCCTTTTTCCTTCCTCTTTCCTATTTCTTGTTTTCTTCAGACCTGGTCTAGGAAAGGCCACTAGAGTGTCTGTCCCACTCGATTTTTCTCTGGAAGAAGACGCGCTTGAGTGAAAACATTCTCACGCGTACGGAACCAACGCTTGTTTAGACGTTGAGCAAGTGATATGGGACTCCCCACTTAATAATGAACTGGGAAATTCACTTTGCTTCTGCTCTTAGGCTAAAGTTGGAAGAAGAAGAAGAAGAAGAAGAAGAAGAAGAAGAGGCAGAAGACAGATTTTTCAGAATATGGTATGGTAGTATGAATGCCAGTTAGCTTAATTCTCTCCACCTCACCTGTCTTATTAAGAGTAATATGATATAGACATTACACATTTTAAAAAAATATTAAACGTGCATTATAATATTTTTTTGCTCTTAATTCATACTTGAGTAAGCAAGAAGCCATTATAAAAATGCCTTTCTCGAATGATGACTTGCAGGACGTTTAATAATAGCATCCTAGTCTCCATTATAACTTTTAATTCTCACGAAGCTGTCGGGTTTTTACTCTTAATCCATCATCAGCTACAAATATTTATTTTACATAGTTTCAACAGCAAGTCAGAATTAATTATAAATCAAATACAAAGGCGAACAGTCAAAAAAAGCTGTGCCACAACATTGTAAGTTAAAAATGAGAAACATCTGATGAATTCTGTATTGTGCACCCAGCTCTTTCTTTTGCTGTAATATCATTAAAACGACGGCAATGAAGGCTCGTATATGATAAATAATTTTCTTCACATACATTTATGAAGCGATCCATTTTAGTCTGTGTTCATCGCAAACGAAATACGATACAAAAAGGGCATCTGTGACGAGGCAAAAAAGTAATAAGCGCTATAAATAAACTGACGGTGGTTGGACGTCCTTGTGTGATGGGTACCCGTGTAATCGCCATTCATGTGATGGGTACTCAGCAGCAGCAGAGGTTCGGTGGTATTGTGAGAAGAGATCCGCGTATTGCAAGATATGGTCAACTTAGAGAGAGTCCGAGGTCGGTAGAGGGGGTGGCATGGTGGATTATGACCCGGGAGAAAATAATGTTTTCGATGTAAAACCCTTGCAGTCTCTTACCTGACATTTCTAGAGAGCTTGGCTTCTTCCGCTCTGTAAGACTGACGCACAGTCACTTCCCCATCCAGAAAATAGGAGAGACAGACAGACATTATATGTGTATGAGAGAGAGAGAGAGAGAGAGAGAGAGAGAGAGAGAGAGAGAGAGAGAGCCTAATCGATGTCAAGAAAGCCAATAAAAAGCCTAGCTGACTGAATCCGTTCAGAATCTTGAAGTGTGTGACTTACGGCTTTCTAATGTTGATGCCGTGGAGTCAACAGCGAGAAAGGGAGGGCTTAACCGTTAAGAAGATTAAGTATCTTAATATTGTTAAAGTGTCAATTTTTTAAGAAAAAAGAAAAAGAAGATGGTACAGGTCTTATTTACGTCCTTTCCCAGTGGCTGTTTGCTATTGAATTATAATTTTTTGGGGGTTGGGGGAGGGGGTGGGGGCCTGGGGGATGTCTGATAAACAGACACCGGAGATTTGTTCTAAATTTAAAATTTTATGAAATTAATTTTGATCCTTTTTTTATTGCATATTATGTGGTGATCCTTTTAGGCAAATCTTGGTTTTTACGTTCATGGGCGCCCGCAGCAAATTTCGCCGAGAGGGGACCAATCTTGTTTATATAATATATAATATTAATAATATATATCATAGATTATAATAATTAGACAATATTATATATATAATGTTATATAATATATCTTGATATATATATAAGATATAATTTATATCTTATATATATATTATATATATATATATATATATATATATATAAAGTCATTTTAACATTGTATAATTTTCTTTATCGCATCTTGCCTCACTTAAATTTTGACATCGCAATTCCACTGCATAATATATATATATAACAAACTATTTATATATATATATATAATATATAGATATATATATATTATAATATATAAATATATATATATATATATATATATATATATATAATATATATATATATATTATGCAGTGGAATTGCGATGTCAAAATTTAAGTGAAGCAAGATGCGATAAAGAAAATTATACAATGTTAAATTGACTCTATTTCAATAGTTCCATATACTGTTCAGCTGAATTAAAATGTTTCTGGAAAGAACAACACAGTTATACAGTGTATACAAATAATTTGCAGTACATAATGATACCTTTAATTTACTTAATATGAAAGAATATATTGTAAAATGGAAGGAAAATAAAGTGATGTAGCTAAACGTAATAAATGTAATATATACATAAATTTTTTCCAGGGTTCAGGGGGGTGGCAAGTGTCCCCTCTTGGCCTTATGTGCGGGCGCCCATGATTACGTTTTACTTTCAAGAAGTTTCGGCTTGTAGTAATTCATTCTGTAACGCCTTTTGTAATGATAAACTTGCTGATATGTTGTAAAATGCTTCAGGATAACATTCCAGGTCCGACTTTGGGGCGACTGAAGAATCCCCAACAATCTTTTATGGACATCATAAAAGTTAAGACCAGCAACCGTGTTTGGAGAATCCCTTTCATTTTTTATTATAATTCTCTTACCAACCTCTTCTACAGCTGTGAAATAACCGTGGATATCAAAGCATCCTAAGTGAAAGGAGAGAGAAACCAATTGTGGTCTTTCTCCTAAAACCGTCGACCTCCTCAAATATGAGACGTCTGAAAATCGTTGATTCCCTTTCAAGGTCATCCGTAGTTAGGGGGAAGGGGGAGGAGGGGATGTAGCGCCATCTTCAGCGCGCGACATCATACGCAGTTAGAGAAGTGTTACTGGGCTAAATTTTACGCCTGGCTTCTTAACAGAGCATCCTTGAAGTTCGTCAGGGAAATGACATTTTATTATTATTATTAAACAAAAACTTCTTTCAGTTTTTCTTCTGAAGATTGAACAAGAAACCCACAAAATTACTGTGTATAACGTGTTTACTTATAAGTATATGCATTTTATTTTACATAACACTCAAGTACTTTCATGCCCTAACTGCGGCCCTTTTTCAAGAGATGTGTACGTTGTCTGCGTTGACCCAGGCTCACAACCTACAAATCTCTTGAAAAAAGGCCACATAAAATGTAATTACTTATAAGTAAACACGTTATACACAGTAATCTTGTGGGTTTCTTTTTCAATTATTATTATTATTATTATTATTATTATTATTATTATTATTATTATTATTATTATTATTATTATTCAGAAGATAATCATTTCGTGTATGCAAAAAGTTTTCCATTGAAATAAACAACAGAAGGTAATTGGAAATACGGATAGAAGAGATCAATGATTAGAGAATGGAAAATAAACTGATAAATAACCAAATAAATAGCAATACTGAGAATTTAGCTTTATACCCAGAAGCAGTGGTAGATTTAGGGGGGGGGGGTGTTGGGCACTTGGTCACGTGGTCCCCCCATGGATATGAATAATAGAACATTAGTTTCTTTCAATAAATCATTGCTAGTGGCTCAAATTGTCTTAGTTAATTATTTCAACATCAAATGCTACTATTGTGTGTATAGATGTGTGTGCATACATGTATAAATATTGATATATAATAAATGTACCATAAGTGCGTGCATGATACACACACACACACACACACACACGTATATATATACATAGAATCACGTTTTATATACTTCGTGATCAAGTTATTCATCATATATATATATATATATATATATATATATATATATATATATATATATATATATTATTTCTTAGAAGCACGATATAGTGTTTTTTTATATTGCATATCCATATTTAGATACTATAGATATATTATGCGTATATATGATATATATGTATTATAGATATTTAGATTATAGATATATATATTTAATATGATAATCCTCCCGTGGCCCTTCACGTAAGAAAGTTTTCTAAATCCGGCACTGCCCAGGAGTGTTGTTTAAAAGGCATTCGAAATAAAAGCAGCAAATTCCAAGGACTTACCAGCTGTCATCTACGGTTTGAGATTATGCATTTACATAATCGCGTTAAAGTGAATTGTACGTACAAGGTCGCGTTTGTGACAAATGTATGAAGACGCTCTTTGGCGTAGTAAGTGTCTGTAAGCATGATCCTTTTCTTGTTCGTCATATATATACATATATATATACTATATATAATATATAATATATATAATTATGAATAACTTGATCACGAAGTACATAAAACGTGATGCAATGTATAAATAAAGGCTTTTTTGCCACGAAGGAAAAAAATGAAAAAGCGAGATAGCCGAGTACTTTCGGTCCTATTCGGACCCTTTACTGAGGCAAACTGATTTTACAAAGAACACCATAGTCAAAAGAAGGCTTGATATACAAACTGACACTACCAGATTAGCCATAAGGGCGATTTTCACTCTACAGAGAGGAGGAGTCGCCATAGGCTAGCCACACCTTGAAGGATACCCGCAGTAAACAAGTGATTCTTCCAGAAAACAGTACATTTTGAAAACAACACGGGAACATATACAATTTAATATCATGAATTTTTACACAAATTTTCCCAACAAAAATTATTATTAATGAAAAGACGAAAGAAAATATAAATATATATATATATCGAGCAAGAGAAAGAGGGAGAGAGAATATTGAACCAGAGAGAGAGAGAGAGAGAGAGAGAGAGAGAGAGAAATAATAACTATATACATGTGGGACTAATTTATTAGTTGTTCATTTATTTTGAGGTCCTTCATAAACATCTTACAAATATATGGGTCCAAATGGTACATTCCCAGACTAAGATATAGGTTGTTTTTATTAGTGATTTGTATAATAAATTAGTCCCACATGTATATAGTTATTATTTCTCTCTCTCTCTCTCTCTCTCTCTCTCTCTGGTTCGATATTCTCTCTCCCTCTTTCTCTTGCTCGATATATATATATTTATATTTTCTTTCGTCTTTTCATTAATAATAATTTTTGTTTGGAAAATTTGTGTAAAAATTCATGATATTAAATTGTATATGCTCTCGTGCTGTTTTCAAAATGTACTGTTTTCTGGAAGAATCACTTGTTTACTGCGGGTATCCTTCAAGGTGTGGCTAGCCTATGGCGACTCCTCCTCTCTGTAGAGTGAAAATCGCCCTTATGGCTAATCTGGTAGTGTCAATTTGTATATTAAGCCTTCTTTTGACTAAGGTGTTCTTTGTAAAATCAGTTTGCCTCAGTAAAGGGTCCGAATAGGACCAAAAAGTACTCGGCTATCTCGCTTTTTCATTTTTTTCCTTCGTGGCAAAAAAACCCATATATAGATATATATATATATATCCTATTATATAATATCTATATATATCGAGCTACAATGTCCTTTAATATCTAATTCGCTCTACCTCGGAATTAATATAGTTTCATATATGCTTAACAGAAGGGGAATTTTTTCTCGATAGTAGACTTGCCTGGACCAGGGCGCGAACCCATGGATCCTTTCAAATCCAGGAACGTCAGTGAAGATTTTACCTACTACACCACCGCGAGAGGTAAAAGCTTCACTGACGTTCCTGGATTTGAAAGGATCCATGGGTTCGCGCCCTGGTCTAGGCAAGTCTATTATCGAGAAAAAATTCCCTCTTCGGTTAAGCATATATGAAAATATATTAATTCCGAGGTAGAGCGAATTAGATATTAAAGGACATTGTAGCTCGATATATGTATATGAATCACGGAAATGTGATTATGACTTACATATATATATAATATATATATATATATGAT
The DNA here is from genome assembly GCF_015104395.2 of Macrobrachium nipponense. Taxonomy (NCBI): domain Eukaryota; kingdom Metazoa; phylum Arthropoda; class Malacostraca; order Decapoda; family Palaemonidae; genus Macrobrachium; species Macrobrachium nipponense. The sequence continues at coordinate 108,703,710 of NC_087201.1, forward strand.
ATATATATATATATATATATATATATATATTATATAGATATATAGATATATATATATATATATATATATATATATATATATATATGTATTTATATATATATATGATATTATATATATATATATAATATATATATATATATATATATGGATATGTATATATATATATTTAGATATATATATATATATATATATATATATATATATATATATATACATATATACATGCATGTGTATATGTATATGAATGTAAGTGTATGTATATTATATATAGATATATATATATATATATATATATATATATATATATATATATATATAGATATATATATATATATATATATATATATATATATATATATATATATATATAAATCATAAAGGATTATGTTTATACACACATAGAACAATAGGCACATCCTTGTAAAAGCCATTTTAACATGGTGCATAACTGGGTATCTTAGGCTATAGATAGCAACTTGCATATCCTTGGAAATAACTGCTTTCATTCCGAATTCATTTTAAACAAGACGTCTGTGTATGAAGGAGCATCTGGATCACCAAAAACTCATTTGTCATAAAACAGAGTGCAACCAGCATTGCACAGTCACTTAAAAAGTTTTGAACATGATTGATGAATAATAAAGAAAAAAAATTAAATATTCTTAGGATATTCTATCGTACTTACATGGTACCTTCAAACTGAAGAAAAGTCCACACTCAACTTTTCTTCCAAGAGTTTTAGTCCGAAACTTTACGAGTATTCCGTCTCTTCGCATATTTCAACAAGAATGTAGAAAATTGTTTACATATTCTTAAATAAATATTGGCCTCTATTCCTCTCACTCATTCCACACAATATAAAATACACCCTCCGACGGTCATTCAGAGCCCATTTTCATGATCAGATATTAGATTGATTGTTAACAGTCTGAAAACTTTAGTCTCATACCATAAAGATAACTTTTCTTCGAGGTTCTGCCAGAAATGCAGTACGCCGTTTTCTTTGGATTATCTTGATATTGTTACTCTCCCCTGATGACAGTTCTCTCTTCGTCCTGGCATCATTTGTCCCGAAGAATGTAAGAGCTACAGTGGAAAATGATGTTTTGCAAAGAAGTGAATGCACAGAGAATAATGTCTTCTGTCATTTTCAGATGTGTTTGGCTTGAACATAAAAAGGTAAAAAAGAAGCACTGTATGATCTAGTACGGTAACAGATGGGCTAACAATTGACCAGGTATTTACAGGGCGAGGACGTGAACACGAGTGTGTCTGACTAGATTGTGAATTGTTAGGTACAAATAAGAAGGCGAGTCCAGCTGTGCTCAACTTGGGAGATGCTAATTTAATGACGGTGTTACAGATGATGTTGAATAGTGAATGATGGGATGAATTTGGCTGAGAATGAAAGGACGCCTGGAACAGATGGGATTCATTTTGAAGACGCCGTATGGGGCTACGTGGGTCGAAGCGTCTGAGAAATCCAACTCTTAAAACCTTTTTTCCTTTGACGCCTTTCATGGTTAATCCTCTCCCTTCTTCAATTCTTTCCTACAGCAACAATTTTAAAACTATTTTGCTTAGTTTTGCAACTTCTTGTCGCTGTCCACAGTCAACACGGTACCTATCCTCTTCAAAATAACTCTATTTCCTTATCACAAAATTTACATCACTATCTGTCTTATCTATGACTGTTCTATGACTACTGACCAAATGTTAATTTTGTCGGGTCTGGGCTGCAAAAGGGCGATAATTTAAACGTCCTTTTACAATTTTCCATTTAAAAATTAATAATACAGTTTGACTCATTGTCAGTGATATGTCCTGACGTTTGCTTTTTCAAGAAACCGGGACAGAAAAGAGCTGCCTTTTCGTATAAAAATGATACCGATCTATCGCTTCCCTTCTCTCCTCCGTTCCCCTCAGGCGAGAGATCATTGTGACTTCAGGTGTCAGTGTCATCGACTTCCGGATCCAGAGAGTTTAAGGAAGCATGAATTCGCGCAATAAGAATAAAGAATTGCGGGAAAGGGTGTTGATTGATAACTTGCAACTCACAACATACATTTTGGAACATCAGTGAGGTTTCTTACAGAAGGGACAAAGTGTTTTATATATATATATATATATATATATATATATATATATATATATATATATATATATATATATATATATATATATATATATATATATATATAAATATATATATATATATATATATATATATATATATATATATATATATATTATATATATAAAGGTTTTTTTGCCACGAAGGAAAAAAATGAAAAAACGAGTTGGCCGAGTAACTTTCGGTCCTATTCGGACCCTTTAACTGAGGCATAGGACCGAAAGTACTCGGCCAACTCGTTTTTCATTTTTTCCTTCGGGGCAAAAAAACCTTTATTTATACATAGCATCACGTTTTATATACTTCGTGATCAAAGTTATTCATATATATATATATATATATATATATATATAGATATAATATATATATATATATATATATATATATATATATATATTTATATATATATATATATATATATATATATATATATATATATATATATATATATATATATATATATATATATATATATATATATATATCCATACATACACATATATATCATACATACAATATGCATGCCTCTTTTGTTTGCTTAAACGAACACGCAGCCCTGATTAAAAAACTGTAACCCGCCTCTCTTTCTGTTTTTGTATATAAAGGTCTGTCAACTGCTAATAATAATTCAGTGCGAACTTGGAAAAATGTAGAATAAACTACGAAAGTACTTGTTCCAAATCCCCATGTTTTACTTATCTCTACGTGGATTTAAGGATATATCTATTATACACACACACACACACACACACACACACACACACACACACACACACCATATATATATATATTTAATATATATATATATATATAATATATATATATATATATATATATGTGTGTGTGTGTGTGTGTGTGTGTGTGTGTGTGTGTGTGTATGTATGTATGTATGTCTGTATGGCCATCATTTGACTCAACTTAGATAACAAGGTAGGTTTCAAACCCGTACCGACGTCCTTTTCCCCCTTCCCTTTGCAACGTATGTGGTGAATAAACTCTACGTGTACCCCATCCCGTATCATGTCAAGATTAGCGAACCCACTATTTTTCAAGACAATATTATACCACTTTGATATATATATATCAAGTCGAGCAGCAGGGTCGATAAAACATCATAAAATCCATGGTTTATCTTCCTAATAAACCATGGATTTTATGATGTTTTTGATGAACCCTGCTGTTTGCTGATATGTGTTTATATATATATATAATATTATATATATATATATATATATATTATATATTACACATATATATATATATATTTCTTATATACATATATTAACATATAATAATATATATATATGTATATATATATATATATATATATATATATATATATATATAAAGTGCTATAATATTGTCTTGAAAAATAGGGGGTTCGCTAATCTTGACATGATCCCCCTTCCTTTGTAATTTCTACATGAAAGGGACAGTACTACCTATATAAAAGGGACAGGCAGTGCTGTAATACCTGGATAAGAGGGACAGTCATCACAGTAATACATGGATAAAAGGGAGAGACAGTGAAGTAATATCTAGTTAAAGGGGAAAGGCAACAAAGTAATACTTGGTTAGAGGAGACACACATAATAGTAGTACCTGGATAAAATGGACAGTTACCACAGTAATACCTGGTTAAAGGTGACAGGCAGTACAGTAATGGCTGGGCAAAGGAGTCAGACAGAACAGTGATACCTGGATAAAAGGGACAACCATTTCCCTTTCCCTTCCCCTACACACAGACTGTCATTAAGAGTTTTCCCGGGCAACTCCGGGGTGGTCAACTAGTATTACGATATAAAT
>NC_087201.1:108712649-108722649 GCF_015104395.2 Macrobrachium nipponense
ACTGTTCTTATAAGCAACGGTTAGGGTATTACTAGTACTACTGTTCTTTCAAGCAACTGTTACGGTATTACTGGTACTACTGTTCTGTTACTGTTTGGGTGTAGCCGTTTATTTAGATAACTTCTTATCCCGTGTATCTCAATTTTGTGTACTGTATTGTCTCTAAATTATTTATCTCTGCATATGGCCCTGAGCTGAAATTATTATTATTATTATTATTATTATTATTATTATTATTATTATTATTATTATTATTATTATTATCACGGACCGGTTTCTTCTCCTTTTGCGCGCCTCTCAAAAAATCGATACCCGCCATTTCTTGCTTCCACTCTGATAAATCATTTCAATTTGTTATTCCTGCTGGAGGAAAATCACGCAGAAACTTCAAAACTATTATTTATAACAAAGTGATTCCCATACACCAACTACCTCTACAAAAGCTGACCTATCCCAAGTGGAAAAGGATTATCTTGTTGTTTTCATTCATAGAAGTTTAAAAGTTTCTTCTTTACGTTCGCATGCTTCGTATGGACGTGTTTAATGTGCGTGATAAAATTCTAAATCAAGTCTAACTTATTATCATTAAAGAAAGGAAGCTTGCAGGAAATTCCTTCTTAAGTAAAAAAAAAAATGTTTCTTCGCCGCAATCGAGTATTCTGTACTGTGTATAATGCTGCATGAGACTCTCAGCCACGGCTCATGAAACTCTCAGCCACGGCCCATGAAACTTTCAGCCACGGCCCTGCGCCAGAGAGTCGATTATATTTCTCTCTAACCTTAGAATATAAACGACTGAGGCTAAGTGGCTGCAATTTGCTATGTTTAAGCGAACGGTAAATAACATCCACCTTATTCTTCACGTAAACTTCAATTATTTTTATTTACTGAAAACCAGATAACCCTTTGAAATAAGTAACTATAAACGTTATTTTAAGGAAGGAGCTGAGTTTCTTACATCTTCTGAAATAATGTTTTTGCTGAGCTAAGCTGCTGTGAAGCTCTGTAAACGTAATTGTTTCAAAGGAATGCCTCACAAATACCATTAAGTGGATAACATTTCCAGCTTAATAATTTTACAGGTTTAGGAAAAATGGAAAATAAATAATGACATCTTTATGCTGAATCTGAGAGGATTTTCCTTATTCAGCAACGACACTAACCGGTAAGAGTAATGGATCCTTTTCTTCGATTCTTAAAAAGGTTTTAAACTCCCTATTCTTTTCTGTCTCCAGGAAAATACGATGAGTTTCACATTATTAATCCACTTTCTCGAAAAATATTTCTCCTCTCTCTCTCTCTCTCTCTCTCTCTCTCTCTCTCTCTCTCTCTCTCTCTCTCTCTCTCTCTCTCCTGTTACTGAGGTCGAGGCAAAACCTTCATTTATCTCCTTACAATATGCCTACTTGGATATATTCTCTGTTAATTAAAGAAAATGACGAATGCTTTAAGACAGTATTCATTGACAGATTCACGCGGCAGTACTTTACTTTGTAGGCTGTTACTGTCATTTTTGATTCATTTAATGGTGCTTGGCGTTAAAAACCCTATTTTGGCAGCCTGTAATAATGATCACAGGTTTCGTCTGTCATCGCAGGACACTTTAGTATTTTACAAAGATTAGTTCACTTCTTTCAGATTGCCTCCACTGTTATTGAATTGTTCAGATGAAGAGTTACCGTAACGTTGTCAAATATTTTATAAAAAAAAAAAAAAAAAAAAAAAAAACATCAAATCTTGATTTCAACTACTGATTTATGACTAACTTAAGTTTCGTGGTTCTTGAGTTTTCTATAAAGGAAAACTATTGAGATGACTTTGTCTGTCCGTCCGCACATTTTTTTGTTTTTTGTGTCCGCCCTCAAATCTTAAAAATTACCAGGGTTAGACGGCTGCCAATAGGTGTGTGAGTCATCCACCCTGCAATCATTAAAGAGGCTGAACGTTATTCAGAAAGGATGCACCTCATCTATTCCTACTTCAGTGCTTTGGGACAAATGTAAAATGATCTCAAAGCGAAATTACGTAAATACGCTCTCAGATTGATGATACCCCAAAACTTTTAGGGTATTTGAAAAGGCGCCAAGTATCGATCACGCAATACACCGCCCCAAGTCACGTGTAACAACTGATTGCATAAAGTGGGAAGGCGATCCATAAAAAGCCCCAATAAGATAATATCCAGCGAATCAGCCTCCATCCATCACACAAACAAGGTTAAGTGTTTTAGGGATGATGGAGCAGAGCTGAGGTGGGATCACCTCCTGAAGCCCAAACCTGAACCAGCGAGCGAGACGGGACGAGAAAAGACAAACAGACGGACGGACGGACGATCCTTTTCTGGCCAACCTCCGTCGGTGTAATTAGTTACCAATAAGGGGATCTGTCTTCCCTCATCTCTTATTTAGTATTTGCCTCTTGTTACGCCACTTTTTTTTTAATGCCTATTTACACTGGCTTGGACACCTCATTCTAGTTTTTGCGATATCAAGGTTTATTGGCAGGCGCTCCTTTTACGTACACAGTGCAGTTTTAATCTTTCTAAAAGACGCCTGCTTTCTTGAATTTACGAACACATGCCATGAATAATGATAGCCATTGTATGTTCATATTTATGCACAAATAGGGCTCGTACAACAGACTCAAGCACACACACACACACACACACACACACACACACACACATATATATATATATATATATATATATATATATATATATATATATATTATATATGTATGTGTGTGTGCGTGTCTGGGTGTATGTATTCAGACATTAAACTATAAACAAGGTTAAATATCAAACTCACTCAATTTTGGGATAACATATGTCGAAGGGGAACTTATAAGTGATGGGTGATCCATCACAACGGAGCCTCGAACCACCGAATGGTTGTTGTTGTTGAAGATTAAGCCAGCCTTGTGCTGGCACGGGCTCTTGCTCCTAGAGCAGCCCGTAGCTCGATTATCTGTAAAGATACAAAAACAGTGCTTTTGGCTGTTAGTTGTAGAAGTGAAAGAGGGCGACAGGCAGGATTGCAACCCCTTTGAACCTTACGGTACCCATCAGTAGGAGAGAAAGCTTTATAGTAGTGAGACTCGGCCTAGTTGGAGAGTGCTGAGTACGAAATGGAAGCGAGTTTTAGTTTGAGGGATTTGTGACTGAATGGTTGTGGAGCGGCGCTTTTTCAGCCAGCCAGCCATTCGGTCCCTGTGGTGACTGATCGCTCACGCTCTGCAAAATCCCCTTCGGCGTAAGTTATCCAGAGGTTGAGTGAATATGGTAAATGACATTTGTGGTTTGATGCTTGTGGATATGAAAAAAGGCTCGTTGTATGTAAAAAAAAAAAAGTATATTCATGTGTATATATATATCTACATGTGCGTGTGTAAGTGTGTGGAAATGAAAAGATAATGAACCCATGTCCCTTTACATCTTTAATACAGAGGAATTTCTCTCTTATATTTTCGATTTATTCTACAGTGTGCGTGTGTATATGTGTGCGCAAATGAAAAGATAATGAACCCATGTTCCTTTACATCTTTAATACAGCGGAATTTCTCTCTTATATTTTTTATTTATTCTACAGCTACAAAGACGGAGTGAGTTCGTCTGATTTCCGCCACTTTATCTCCGTAGAGAAAGGTCCCTCGCGGCCACAATCTCTGCTCAGGAAAACCAAATGGATAAATTGCGGCAATGATCAAAGACCGTACCCGCATTGCAATTCTCAACTTCGATGGCTGCTGCTGACCCTATCGAATTAAATTGAATATAGAATTCAGGCCAAAGGCCAAGAACTAGGACCTGTGGCGTCATTCGGCGCTGAAAAGGAATTGACCGTAAAAGGTTTGAAAGGCGTAACAGGAGGAAAACGTCGCTGTTGTACTATGAATCAATTGTTACGAGAGGGTGGAAAGTAAGTTGGAAGAAATGGAATATTAACGGAGGTATAGTAAAAGGAACGGAAGGGGCCGAAGGCATGCTGTAAAGAACCTCAAGGGATTCCTACAGTGCACCTCATGAGGTGCTCTGACCACACAATCTCCCTACGGGGTGGCCCTATCGATTCAGCGGACAATTTAGTTAGTGCCTTAAAAAGAAGCGTCAGTCGCTACTCCTTTGCTACGTAAATGGAAAGTTGTTGATCTGATATTTGAGAGTCTTCAAGGTTTTGCGTTGCAAAAGAGCCTCGGATTTCTTCTGTCGCCACCCAACATTTCTATATAAGTACATTAGTTAACAGATTTGCAAATCTTAGTTTGTACCCTAAGAATGCATTCAACGTCATTGGTTCGGTTCTTATAGCGGGGCTTCTGTGTTATTGTTAACGATTAGCGATTAAAACATCGAATCTACCTGTAGATATCAGCCAGTGTTATGTGAATAGGTAAGAATGAGAGGTTTTTATTAAAGATAATAATAATAATAAACTTTCATGTAGCGGGTCCAGCATGTAACGAACAGGCTACTGGTATCATAGCGGCCACTCTTGTACACGCCGTAGAGTTAAGACTGGTGTGCCTATGTAGACAGACCCAAGCGGCATATCGCCCTCACTGTTAGTCCACCGTAGTGTGTCTCTTCAGTTGGGGAAAACACTGGCATAGCAACTCCGTCGCGAAGTGCAAGCTGGAAATCGGAAAAATAATATACTGAAGCTACCGCCTCCGGGGAAATATGCACATGACACCTTGAGAGAGTAGCTGAATCGACTTGGATTCGTTTCTGATGAAATCCTTTATGCCTCGGTTGATCTTAAGAATACATTAGGCACTTCGAGGGTATTCATCTATCATGGACCACAGCCGAAAATGAAAGGGCATAGTGGTAGTAACTTCATTCTGAAAAAAAAAAAAAACTTGGTTGAGAACAGGAAGGTTCACGGTTCTTGAAGCCTCCACCCCTATGAGGAAAAGGCTGCTGTTGATACACACACACACACACAAATATATACTATATATATATATACACGTATATACGTATATAGATATATATATAATATATATATATATATATATATATACACGTATATACGTATAGATATATATATATATATATATCATATAGATATAACGTATATATATAAATATATATTTTATATATATATATATATATAAGAATTTTATTCTGCTGACGTTTCAGGACCTTCTGTCCCATTTTCGAAGCAATAAAATACATTAGAAGGATATAAAAGGAATTGTCTTTCACCTCAAAACTCACTGCTACTCATGGGGTTTAAAGCGATTGTCTGCAACTTTGATTTTATATATATATATATATATATATATATATATATATATATATATATATATATATATATATATATATCAAAGTTGCAGGCAGTTGCTTTAAACCCCATGAGTAGCAGTGAGTTTGGGGTGAAAAACAATTCCTTTTATTTCCTTCTAATGTATTTTATTGCTTCGAAAATGGGATTCAATGTAGCACGAAGAACACGTACTTGAGAAAATCCTTAAATCCACGGTAGAAAGGTAAGTGAATATGTGACTTCCAACAAGTACTTTCGTAGTATATTCTACATTTTCAAGCTCAACCTAACTTCATTCCTGCTGTACCCATTTAAAAACTATTGATATTAATTTAGTATTCATCTTATAATAATATTTTGAGGAATAAACTAATTAAGAATAGCCCTCCAAATTCAAACAATATTGTATATAGTAATTCTTGTAGAAAATATAATAAGATTTATGTTGGGCAGACTTCTAAGGAGCTAAAGGTAAGATGCTCTCAGCACAAATATGCCATTTCAAGAGGATTAACTAATAATGGCATTGCGGAGCATTGCCTTAAGACAGGCCATGTTATCAGCTGGGATAATTCCTCGATAATCTGCAGGGTCAAAGATCACCGAAAAAGGAATCTATTGGAGTTCATCTTTATCGAAGCGACGTCAACAAGGAATTAAAATCTCCACCAGGATTATACCTTGATCCTCTTTCCTTATCTCTTTTGCTTAAAGAACATGCCGCCCCGATTAATAAACTGTAACCCCGCCCCCCTCTTCTGATTTTGTATATAAAGGTGTATCAACTTCTTTTATATTCAGTGTGAACTTGGAAATGTAGAATATACTACGAAAGTACTTGTTCCAAGTCCCTGTTTCACTTACCTTTCTTTTCTGGAAGTTTTTGCCTCACTTTCCTCAAGTGTCAATGGATAGGTGGCTTCCACAATCCACGGGCAAAACTTCAAATATCTCCAACACTTTTTCCTTCTTCAACAAGAAAAATTAACAAAACTGTTTCAACACTGCTATTATTATTGTGTAATAATTTCCCAGCCGACAACTGTTTCGACCTCCCGTGGTCGTCTTCATGGATAACCTTAATGGAATTGCATTCCGATATATAGCAAAGTTCAGCCTAAAAATCATCGGAAAACAAGACTTGAAAATTTTTTTTTTTTGTCCCTTGTTATGGTGGACTTTGATATCTAGCGCAACAATTCTGTGCGAACACATCACAGTCCGCTGAACGGTCTTTTCATGTCATATGATATATTACAGGTTTAGTTGAAGCTCACTGGACATGGCCCATTTGGTGATGTAACTGAATTATTTCTCCCTTTATTTTATTGTTAAAGCAATAAATATGACCGTTTTATTGGGAACGTATATATCACTTTTGACAGTACATACTATGTCAGAATATTACAGATTATTTCTAGGGAACGATTTCAAACCCTGGTTTTAATATTTATTATTCGTCTCCGATTACCACGGAACACTTTTATTGCTTATATATATACTATATATATAGATATATATGTGTGTGTGGGGGGGGGGGTGTGGGTGTGTGTGTGGGCTGTGAAATTGTGAGACCTGCGTTATCAAAAGGGGAATATTCATTCACAACAAAAACATTACATACTTGAATTGCTCTAACAATAAAACGAAGGGAGGAATTCAGTTACCCGTCAACGAATTGGGCCACGTCCAGTAGACTGTAACTAAACCTATAACATATGACAGGAGAAGACCATTCAGTGGAAACACATGTGCTCTGCAAGAGGTAGGTTGTACGTGGTATACATTGTACCAACTGCGATTTACCTTCCAGAGAGCATTTGTAAGTGCTACTTGAGTTTTTTTTTTTTCTTTTTTTTTTTTTTTTTTTTTTTACAGCATCCCTCCAGGCTTACCTACGTTTCATCACTTATTTGGTCCATTATCTTTTGCCTCCTCCTTCTTAGCTGTCCAGCTTGTTAGCTTTACCTTGATCCAAGTTTCGCCTCACGTTTGTGAAATTGAAAACCTTCCGGGCAACTCTGAGAGAGTATTCAAGATTGACTCGTTCGTCTGGTTAAACTAGTTTAGTGATGATAATAATTTCTAGATTTTTAAGCTACATATCTCTCTTGGAACGACAGTGGATATTTATGATTTATGAGAGGTAACGTACAATAACTTAAATGTGGAAAAAAGTAGTCAGGTCACATTCGAAGATGATCACGTAAGCACAAAATCTTGGTGGTGGAGCCCCAGCCTAAAAGGAAATAAGATAAAATAAAAAAAGTACTAAAATATAATACATACAGTATTAGAAATTCTATAAGTTCTTTCGAAACTCTTAAAATTATATGCCTACACTCCATAAAGCAACAGAGTAACAGTAGGAAATTGTAGAACCGCGAAATTGGAGATATAATGAAATTACGCCACGCTGATCACATTCCCTACCAAAAATGGGAGCAGGGGAGGAGTTCCTACTCGCATAGTCACTCAATAGATATCCGTTGATTCCGATAAAAAACGAATAATATACAGCGCGTACTCAACGAATAGTAAAACTGCTGACGATATAGGAAAAAAATTCTCATATCTGATAAAAGTTTGAAGTGGAAAATATTGCGTTCAAATGCGTCAACATTTCGTAGTCTCACTGACGTCACCATTCGATGTGTGTTTATGGAGCGTTTTCCATGGATACAGTGCGCCTTGGTATATTGTTTCATGTGTCTAACAACAGCACATATATTTAAAGAAAATTGTTGTCATCCTGTATATTTGGAGTCATATCCTGGCGCCAAAGAACATACCTAGACATCTAGACACAGACACACACACAAACACACACACACACACACACACACACACACATATATATATATATCTATATATATAATATATATATATATACTATATATATATATCTAGGATAGTCTAGATACGTTCTTTGGCGCAAGGAAATTATAATAATATATTAAAATAGATAATATATATAGATATATAATATATTATAATATATAACATAGATAATATATTAATATATATATGTATATATAATATATATATATATATATATCATAATACTATACTAATATATATATATATCTATTATATATATATTATAATCCATATAGATTAGAATTATAATATATAATTATTTTATAATAACATATATAGAATATAATATACATATATATTATATTATATATAATAAATTATATATATATATTATATCTACTATATATTAGTATATATGATATAATATTATATATATATCTCATCATCATCATCATCATCAGTCGTCTCTAGTCCACTGCAAGACAAAGACCTCAAACATGTCCTTCCACTCCCTTCTGTTTATGGTCTTTCTATGCCATTCTATACCAGCAGATTTCTTAGCTCGTTATCTTCCTTTGCAATCTCTAGGGACCCATTCTCTTATTCTTTTCGTCCATCTATTATCTGACATTCTCATTAATGTCCTGCCAACGGCCATTTCTTTTTTCTTACATGTTGTTAGAATATCCTCTACTTTAGTTTGCTCTCGTATCCATGTTTCTCTTTTTTTGTCTCTTAGTGTCAATCCCATCATTATTCTTTCCATAGCTCTTTTAGTTGTAACTAGCTTATGTTCTAAGGCTTCAGTAAGTCTCCAAGTTTCTGATGCATAAGTTAATACTGGTAGGACCATCTGATGAAATACTTTTCTTTTTTTAGAGAATGTGGCATTTTACTTTTCATAATCTCATTTTGTTCACCAGAAGCTCTCCATCCCATGCTTATCCTTCTTTTAATTTCGGTCTCATGTCCTTGGGAAACACTTACTGTTTGTCCTAAATACTTATATTCATTAACAATATCTAGAGGTTCGTCCATAACTCTTATTTGTTGTCTCTCTCCATTTTCATTGAATGTTATCTTAGTATTACTCATATTCATTTTCAATCCTACATTTCTGCTTTCTCTATTCAAATCTTCTATCATCTTTTTGTAATTCCTCCCCCGATTCACTGAGTAGAACTATGTCATCTGCAAATCTTAAATTGTCAAGGTATTCCCCTTTAATATTAATTCCTACATTTTCCCAATATAAATTCTTAAAAACTTCTTCTCCCAATCGGGAATTTCTCACTGTCTTTATTTAGTTCTAGGATTGCTGTACTATCCGTACAGATATCTTCAAGTGTTCTAACATAAGATTCATCTAGTCCTTTCTTTTGAAGGGCTTTCATTGCTGCTGAAGTTTTGACAGAATCAAAAGCTTTCTCATAGTCACAAATGCCATACATAGCGGTTTGTCATACTCTGTTGATTTTTCCTTTAGCTGGTTAATTACATGGATATGGTCAGTTGTTGAATATATATATATATATATATATATATATATATATATATATATATATATATATATATATATATATATATGTATATATAAGAATATCCTGTGAACATTGCTTTCGCTTTCAGGAAAGTGTTAACTACTGCCCTAATCTTTCCCTGTTGGTGGCCTGCTTTGCATTGCCCCACATGGCCTTTCTATCAATTCATTAATCATTCTAATCCTTCTGTTTTTTTCAGACCATTGCCTTATCATTGCCCCTGCCAACTTACCCCTCTGAAGAAGCCTTCATACCATAAACCATGGCCAGACTTAGTGATTTCTCAATACTTTATCATCTCCAAAAAACGCTTTTCCTTGCACGAGCCTCTTCTTATAATGTGTTAAAGTAAACCTGCTCTTTTTC
>NC_087201.1:108727649-108750149 GCF_015104395.2 Macrobrachium nipponense
ATATATATATATATATATATATGCATTTACATTTTGTTTTTATTTTCAACATATATTTTCAGAAGGGATTAGCCCTCCGTTTCTTTGCAAATCTTTTGGGATGAAGTTGATATTTAATACTATTTTTAACCATTGGTATCTTGTGTAAATTGTTCCTGGCCTTTTGGCAATTGAACCTAAGAATTCTTGCGGTGTACGGTGGATATATTCGTATAAGTAACTTAAAGAACAGATATTTGGAAATTTCACTACCTTTATGTAACGAAATATAAGAAATATCAACATACAGAGCTTAATCAACGATGGTTAAAACGATATCAATTTAAAGTTACTAATATACAATTTCGCATTTTCTTGTAGTTTTTCTTCTTTTATTTTTCTTCATTCATATACGTTTTTTGATTAATGTTTCTTTTTTTTTCCAGGTAGCTCCATAGCTCATCGTCCAGGGGAAATGACCAGGAACTCGACCTCATTGCTAGCAATGAAGATGGACGATCAGCCGGCCTCCACTCACGTCACAGAAGGCCCGGAACTGGAGGTCACCCTGGCCACAGCCGAAAATCAGACATATCAGGTCATGCTGGAAACATTGTGCAATCAGTCTTACAATAAAATCAACGCCACCGCCCCTTCCCCAAAGCTGTTTGCGTTCACTGTGTACGGAGTGCTCCTGACTACCATAGGTCTACTGGGAATCGCTGGAAATCTCATTTCGATCACTATACTGTCCAGGTGAGTGGCGTTCATGGCGGCTTCTTTGGTTTTGACCGCTAAATATATTGTTTTGTTCATATTTTGAACTTTCCTTGGATGTGTTCTGGTAGAGAAAGAGGGACAGTGTTGCCTATGATTTTTTTTAATGCAGTGCAAGAAATCTGGTTTACATAACAGTCTCCACAATGTCAATGTAAATAGATACATTTCTAATTTATATTTATATTTGCACCATTGTGGATTTCTTCACCAAAACTGATTTAAGTATTAACTATCACTAAACAAATTCATCTAAACCGAAGGGGATTTAAAAAAAGAAAAAATATCGCCATGAAGATCTTATCAGCATTTTCTTTATAAAAGTCCAGAAATCTTCGAATATGACAGAATTTCTTAACCCTCAGTTTTTTTTAATTATCTAAATAAAACAGATTCCTCGCCCATTTCATTATGGACGATTGAACACACCAGGCGTGACCTCATTCATTTTCATGGATCCCGATATACCAATTATTCTAAACTCGTCACCATGAAATGCGAGCGTAATCAAATTGTTAAGCATCCAGCCTGGGGCCAACATTTGTCACTTTTGCAGTTTTAGTTGGGCAACTAAATAAAAAATGACACTTCAGTACAAATCACCGAACTTTATTTGATTTTACCGTACGCGAAGTGGACTCGGTTTTTGTATGCAGATGTGCTTAGTTTAGCAGATAAAGGATGAATCTCCCCCTTCCATTTTCATCCGAAGCGTGAAGACAGAAGCCATTGTCTTATGGTGAAGTCCTCGGGAATCCCTTTACGGAGTTTCCAAATGGCTTGAGCCGTTTAGTGATGCAAGAATTGGGCTCTGGAGCCTTATCTGTACAGGTAGAAGTTTTTTGTCAGCGCGGTCTAAGCTGTCTATTTTTGTATGTTATGATTGTAACGTTATCTATCCTAGTATGTATGTATGTTTTCTTCCCGGAATGTATGTATGTATGTATGTAATCCCGGAATGCCTGTATGTATGCATATATATATATATATATATATATATATATATATATATATATATATATATATATATATATATATATATATATTATATATATATATATATATATATATATATATATATATATATATATATTATATATATATATACACGTACGTATATATGTACTCTCCGCAATCCCTTTATGGAATGAACGTATGTATGTATTTATGCTTATAATTATGCATACACTCCCGGAACCTCTTTACGAAATGTATGTATGTATGTACTCCCCAGAATCACTTATGTAAATATTCATGCATGTGTATAAAACATAGAGTTTTCTTTCTTAATAATATTACCTGGTATCCTGCCAGGATGTCCTTAGCGTATATCCCGTGTTGAATATTCCTGGTACAGTTCCGTAATTGCACAAGAACTTCGTAACAGCCATTTTCAGCAATAAATAAGTAGAGCGCCGTTTCAGAATTAACATAAAAGGCAACGCCATTCCATTCTCTCCAAATTTAGTGACGGAGGACTGAAACACCGACTATAGTTTCTCCGCTTCATTTGCAAATTTATGTTTCCACCATTTTATATATATATATATATATATATATATATATAATATATATATATATATATATATATATATATATATATATATATATATATATATATATATATATATATTTCAGCCAGAGAGTAGATTCTCCGCTCGACCGAAAAGCATAGCGCTCAGGGGAGCCATCTTCCTCTTCCTCTTCTGCATTTTATCTTCACGGAATTCCGAACCAGAAAGACGCTTTTTTTTTTTTTTTTTTTTTTTTTCTTGGAACGGCTTTTCTTTTTAAGGAGTGCTTCTGAGAACTGGGATTGTTTTTTATAATTAATAATATTTCTCTGTTGAATGACTCTACATTCCCTCTTTTGGACATGTTGTAATCTGAATCTTTATTACATTATAGACGTTTTTTCGTTTTTATGTTTATGAGTATTGGCATGATATGCGCGAATAAACACGTCTAGGCATGCACAAACACGCACAAACAGACACACATGATATCTAATATATATATATATATATATATATATATATATATATAGATATATATCTATATATATATATATTACATATATATACGTATATATATATATATATATATATATATATATATATATGTGTATACATACATATATATACATAACATACATACACACAAACACACACATCCACACACACACACACATATATTTATATAGATATATGTGTCCTGGTTGTTAAAAGCCTTCCCTTGTAACTTCCTTTTTTCAAACCATGTAAGCAGCCCTTTTTGGGTCTTTATCTCTTCTTGTCTCCTAACACTTTTGAACTACAAAAGACCTTAACTAACTTATCGTCCTCTATTTTTTCCAGGTGACAAAGCCATCTTGGAAGACGGGTTCATTTCTTTTTACCACTCCCAAATATCTCCAACTTTGAAACATTTTCACTAGTCTATGTTATTTCACTTGTTTATCCTAATTCGGAATTACATCATTTGCAAACATCTGCCATTCCCCTCTCCAATCACAAGCCATCTTCCTATACCACAACTTTGCATCAGTATCTGTTGGCACATTTTATATTTCTCTCATCACTATTTCCACAGAGATATTAAGCAACCACGAAAACATAAGATACCTAATTTTTTCACTGTATACTTCACTTCCATAATAATGTTTTAAACATATCACATATGTCATACATCCAGCTTATCACATATGTCATACATCCTCAACACATTAATTTTTTGTCACTGTCAATTCTAACCTTTAGGTTAAGTCCTTTTAAACAACATCCAGCTTTTTTTTCATTTTCTTCCCATTTTCTGATATAGCTCTTTCATATCAAACATTTGATCGAAATACCCTCTCACTTGTTTTCCCTACGCTCTTTTTCTCCCGTCAGTTCTCCCATTTGTCATGCCCTCATTATTCATATAGCTGTCTATTTTGTATAAGGTACGAATGAGTCCTCTCATTCATTTGATTTGAAACCTTTCCCTTTTACAGATCTACCATCTACCTTACACTTTCTGATCAGTCACTGCATCACACTATCAGCACTGCACAGCAGCATCTCACTTGTAATTACATCACATCTTGGTGTCTTTCCATTTTGCTATCTCTTAATCGCCTTATTTATATCCCGAACAGTAACTTCCGCCCTAACAGCGCTCAGCTTTGCCCGTTTTCTGTCTTCCAAAGCGAACAGTGTCTCAAAATACTTATATACTCAATCTACCCAGGACTGCATTCTGCACAGACATTACTCAGTTAGTTGCTCAAATCAACCTCCTCTTTGAAGCTGATTCCTTGCAGAACAGTTTATTCTCCATATGTTCTTTCTCTCCTCCTTCTTGGCCAACTTGATCACACGATCTCTATACTTCTGCCTCACAATTACATCTGCAATAAATTATTTTTTTTCGCTAAGCTTATAATTTCATCACTGCTTTTATTCCCCCTTCCCACACTCCCGAAATTACAAATAGTCCCTCCTGATTCAGTGAGCCCATTGCGGGATTTTAATCATTCATCATATACTTCTGTCATTATTAGGAATTGTCCGATAACGTTGAAGTTAAATAACTTTAATTGTACGGGACAATAGATGTAGCATCTTTGACGCTTCTAGGAACTTTGTAAGATATTAGTTTGCTTTCAGGTTCTGACAGCACTGATAACATTCAAAAGTCAGAAATAATTGGGTCTGGGTCTGTTGTGTCAGTTGTTGTTACTCTTTTATTCCTGTCTCCGTCTAGTTCTCCTGTCTCCTCTATTTTTCTTCTCAAGCATTAAGTCATCACGTTCCTTTCTAACACGACCAAATCTCTCATTTCTGATTTCAGGCGTAATTTGCGTTCATCCATCAACTGTTGCCTAATCGGTCTGACGTTCTTCGACATGATAGTCACGACCACATCCATCCTCATGTTTGGACTCTCGGAGATCTGCGAGTACACCGGAGCGATGACTTGGTACGCCAATGGACTCTACCAGAGGGTGATGCCCTTCGTCTATCCTCTGGGGATGATAGCCCAGACGGGCTCGATATACCTGACAGTGACGGTCACTGTCGAGCGGTACGTTGCGGTCTGCCGGCCCCTACAAGCGAGGTCGCTCTGTACTTACGGCCGAGCTAAGGTGTATGTGTTGGCCGTCGCCTTTTTTTCCATAATCTATAATCTTCCCAGGTTTTGGGAAGTGTCCTATCAGGTAAGTTAAGTGTCATTTTGTACTTGCATCTTTCTCTCAATAATTCACATTTCTTTTTATCCCCCCCCCCCCTTTTTTTTATTGCAGATATGCAGGTATGGACAGTTACCCTTAACAGATTCTGAACAGAATATCCAGATACGTAAAGTTCACTTGAAAATCATCCTGCGAGACTGAAACCAACATAATCCGTGTAATCATTCTCATGAAGTGCTTGGACTTGGACTGTCAGAATTCACGGTCATACGTGACAGTGTTCGGATGAGTGTATGAAGACATCCAACCCAATTGAGCCATCATCCTGCAGGATTGAAACCGACACAAATCCCACTTAAACGGGCCACTTACAGGCATCCTGCAAGATAAAACCTGGGTACGAACTTTGAGGGAGTACCTCGAGACCCGGCCCATTCAGCCAAGCGCATTGTTTCAAGGGCTTTCCATAAATCAGATGGGAATTGCCTGAAGCACCTCGCAAGTGCCCAGTTCATAGAGATGTCAAACGGGAGGTTGGGTGTGGGTGGGGGTGGGGGCGGTTGTTAACTTGGTGAAAACGGAAGGATTATAGCAAGGAAGGCGGACTTCTGTCTTGTAAATATTTACATATACAAATGCACACATGCATGCAGACGAATATACATATACATATATCAGGCCTGTACCGGAGGGGATCGGGGGAGTCGAACGACCCTACCCAAAATTGATGGAAGTCCATATTTCCTGCGACTATCCTTTTCATTGAACTGTACTTACAAAGTAATAAATAACAATACCTACTCTTTAGAGTATTTATTAATTATTGTCTTTCGTTAAGTCAAAGTATTTAAGATAACAACAAATAAAGTAATATGCATGGTATTGTTAACACAATAAATGAATCAATCAATAAAACTGAAGAAATATTTTTTAATTTCAGTGCCAGTGTAACTAAAATAAAATTTTCAAGCATTCATCTTGTATATAGTACCTATATATCAAATAACATTTACAAAGGAAAAGGTCCAGATTTTGGAAAAAAAAAAAACTCTACCTTTCATAATGCCTTGATAATAACAACGGGGACTATTAGATTAATATTATAAAACATTGTGTTCCTAATCTACGTTCCAAATATCCACTACTGGTTTGGAAATCTGTTTAGGGTAAATTTCCTTTTTTTCTTTTTTATTTCTTATTGAATCCCATTATGCTCTTAATCTACGTAACAGTGAAATAGAGAGAATTTTTTGCGATGAAACGTGACTACTAAACAAAAGGGAATCCTTTAATTTATCTCTTTAGGAAATCGTAATCACCTACATTATCCATCAATATTTTCTTCTAAGATCCATTAAATGTTATATCTTGAAAGCTTTTCCTTTAAAATAGATCATTAATTCACAAAGATTATTTCTACTTGCACATTAGGATCACCCTAGTAAAATGAAGACAAAAATACAAGAGGAAAAAATCAATGCTTTTAATGATACGCTTACCAAAATTTTTACATAAGTACACTACTTCACCAACACGTATTTTAAACTCCCACAGTGTAGCCACAAACAGTGTTTCTTCTGAGCAGCCGGGATGATCCAGTAAAGTATCCTGAAACAAACGAAATATAGTATTAATTTGTTGCTCTGATACAAGATTTCTGTTTAAATGTTAACAATACTTGAATTCTATTTTAATTAAATAAAAGAAATTACTTAATTAACTTTTCAAAAATTATTTACCAATTAAAAAAAAACTTGATTTAGCTACGTTTACCGACTATAAAAGATTAACACTTTTGAGAATTACCTCCCAGAGATATACCTCAGTTGGCAAAAAATTTATATTTGTAATTTACAGCTGCCGTACTGGCATCAGTTTTGACCATTCCAATTTTTAAAGGAGTTTACCATGGCTGAAATCTGACCAGAAACAAACATTTGTTGGAGAAGCTGCCCACAAACAGTTAATACTGAATTCAAAGAAGACAACATATTCCCCCTATTAAGCAGAATATAAATCTTCTCTGCACTACTTTGGTTCACTTATTAAGTATCTGAAAGCCACTCCCTTCCTCAGCCATAAACCTTACAAATAAATGTTGTACATTCTAAAATTTCAGCCTTTACAAAATGTATAACCCAATTGATGCTAATAAATTTGAACTTCTTCAAAAACATCACAAACCAGCACTGCATAGCCTCAACATTACACATACTATAAGGTATTGTAAAGTGTGTACACAAACTATTAACCTATCGCCTCTAAGTTTACTACAATTTCAGGATTTACTGCAAAAATTAAACCTATTTAATAAAATCAGTTTCAACAATCTGCAAAAAATTTAGCCTAGGAAGATTACAAAACTTTTAAACTAATCCCAAACTATTTGAGACTGACGGCTTATCCAGGTCCCACACCATTTCCATAATGCTCGTAGCAGGACCCCCATTTTCCAATTCTACAGTTTATACATTAGATGTATTTGATTATACAGTTTATACATTAGATGTATTTGATCACACTGCAAATTCCACATTCACCGTTTGATTTTCCATATCATTATACACTGACACTTTCACTGGTTGGATCATCCATCCTTAGATTAAAATCCCCACAAATAAAAACACTGCCAGCAGATATTATATCAGTCCTATGAAGCAGTAGACCAAACTCAATCTTCCCTCGGACTGTGAAGGAAGCTATGAGCAGGCGAGGTCACGTCAGCAATCTTGGCACTTTCATCGTCTTTCAGCCATGTCTCAGCAATGGCAAAATTAGCAACAGAATTTTCATTTATTAAGTCTCCAATCTGTAGTGTTTCATTTCCTACAGATTGGATATTCATGTAACCGCTTTTTGATTTTCCATTCGCAATTATAGCCATTATCCTAGTAAGCAGCAATCCTCTTCATCTCATAATATAAAGCTTAGGATTCTCTTGACTTCGGTGCATGACTGTGGGTTTGAAATTCGTGACTTTGACAATTTATACTGTTCATTTCAACAGCAACAGTAATATTCTTTTTTCTTATTTCACCAAGATTCACACATTCTTTATGATACCAATCATCACATTCACATCTCAACCATTCTCCTTCATTATAATCATTATTGCAAGGAGGGCTGATCACCAAAGTGCTTTTACTAGCCATAATCACTAGGTAACTCCATTAATGGGAGTAAGACAGTAGAAAACAACTTTCCCAGTCATTTCACCGTTTCACACCGAGCAACACGAAAACACGTCCGATCCGCACGCAGGCTCTGCATCCTGAAATAAATTATTTAAATTCGTGATGCCTACAAATCTGAAATGAAGACATTTAAATTCAGATGTTCGATGACAGATTTAAATTTATATCAACTCAGATTTTGTAACAGCATCTTCTTTGAATACAAAAATTTCATGAGCCGAAACTTGAACCTGTGATGTTATGGTCACTAGTTAGCCACAGATCATACATGATGATGATCCAAGTTGCCACTGTCTCACCGCGTTGAGGCCATGACCGTCGAGACAGTAAGGGACGTTCATACCAGAGAAGGATCAGCCTACCAAAGCCTCACCTTACCAGCGCTGTCACGGAACCCTAAACCGTAAGGTAAGCCCCTTCCTAGAAAGGGACTCCCGAAATCAACATTGATATGGGTTGCCACCACCCATACCAATGCCAACCCCAGGTTTCTTTACGTGAAAGTGCAAAGAGAGGTTCAAAAGTAGGAAGTACAGTAAGAGGCGACTTATGCTCGAAGAGCCTGTTCCATTGTTAGTAAGTTTGATTTGATTCAAGTCTTCAGCTATCCGTGGCAGCTACATAGCCGAAAGTATCTGAAAACCCTCCCTCACCCATTAAACTTACAAATAAAAATTGTACACTAAAATTTCAACTGTTACAAGATGTACATGAGCATCTATACATTAAGACACCTGGAACAATGACTTAATCCGGAAATAAGATATTTAAATTAAATGAACTGGAATAATGAGTGATTCTGGAAATAAGATAATTAAATGGAACAATGACTTAATCCGGAAATAAGGTATCTACGTAAATTCATGAAAAAAATTACATCGGAGAACTCTACGAAGAACAATCGAAGAACTCATCGAAGAACTTTGTCCTATTGGCACTTTCTTCACCAGCACTGCTTCGCACTATTGCACTCACTTCACCAGCCCTGCTTAGTGCCGTACTATTATTGCACTTCACCAGTACTGCTTTGCACTACTGCACTCACTTCAACATAGATAGCACTTCTGCACTCACTTCAACATAGATAGCACTTCTGCACTCACTTCAACATAGATAGCACTTCTGCACTCACTTCACCAGCACTGCATTTCACCTACATCTATTATCTAGATTCGGATTGTCACGTAGGACGCTCCTAATTCACCAATGACCCCTTAGGTCTTGGATTCTATTTACAGATATGTAATTATCTGTTATTATAAATGTATTTATTACACATCTACCATAAACCCATTGATTCCAACTATTTAAGTAAAATTCCAGGATTGGCCACTAAAAAACTTTACTAAAATAATAGTTTTGACTATTTGCAAACTATTTAGTATCAAATGATTGAATAAACCTACAACCTGTAAACTATTTAGCCTCGAGAGATTAGATAAATTCTTAGACTAACTGCAAACTAAATATTTAGCCTCCAGAGATTAAGTAAATGACTATCGCCAAATTATTTAGTCTCTAGAGATTAAAAAAATTCTTTGACTATCTGCAAACTATTCAGCCTCGAGAGATTAAATAAATTAGTTGACTATCGCCAAACTATTTAGCCTCGAGAGATCAAATAAATTCTTTGGCTATCTGCAAACTATTCAGCCTCATCTCTGACCATCTGCAAACTGTTCAGCATCGGGGAGATTAAATAAATTGGTTTTCTTTTACAAGAGAAATCGGTAACTGGCATTTTACAAACCTCCAATCCATGTCAAAATCCGCAACAAGAGCTTCACCCCCTTATTTGATTCTTCTGAGGAGTAACGGTGATCCCAGTACAGTATTCTGAAACAAAAGAAAAATAATCTTAATTTGTTCTATCTCCAGGTGTTCATGAAAGCAAGCTTTCGCCATTACGACACATTACTCATTTCATTTTTTTTATAATGAATCAAGAGAATATTTGAGCATTATTTTAATCAAATAGTAGTAATTAAAAGCATTATAAAAATCATTTATCAATTAATAATCATTTGATTGCACCAAGTTTACCGACTACAAAAAATCAATAGTTTAGAGAACGAGCTTCCTGAAATATACCTTATTTTGAAGAAATGTATAATTATAATTTTCGTCTTCCATATATTGGTATCCATTTTTAACTAATCCATTCTTTAAGGACTTGATCATTGGTAAAATCCGACTGAAAACAACTGTGTTGGAGAAACTTCCCACCAACATTAAAAACCTAATTCACAGAGGACAAAGAGCGCCTCAGTGGCCTGGTCGGTATGGTGTTGGCGTGCTACCTCGTTGGCCGCGAGTTCGATTCTCGGGCATTCCATTGAGGTATGAGAGATGTGTATTTCTGATGATAGAAGTGCACTCTTGACGTGATTCGGAAGTCACGTAAAGCAGTTGGGCCCGTTGCTGAATAACCAACCACTGGTTCCATGCAACGTAAAAACACCATATAAACAATACAGGCAATCACAGAGGACAACACAGACCCCTAATTCATCAGAATACGAATCGTTTCCCATCCACCTCTATACACAAATACGATCTGTGAGACGACAAAGTTCCCCAGAATTGTAATACATTCATTTTCTAATCTCCATTCAGTGACATTAAACATATAAAGTGGATTTTCACTTACACTAGCATCTTAAACTTCTTTCTCTTCTCAAACGATTCTTCTCTCATTTCTTTACAAGAAAAGACCACCATTTATTAATTCAGGCATTTATTAGGGAATGAATTTAATTTCTTTATTAACCTCTTTCAGTCCGCAAATCATGTCTTGTGTCTACAGAAAATATTCAATGTCCAGTATTTAACTACCTCACAACATTTATCCTTAAGCAAAATTAAAGTACTTTTCACGATTCACATGTTAATTTTAAGAGAATTCTAATTTCTGGCTTAATGTACATACTCTGACACTACAGAGATTCGTCATAGATTTTTTAACAGCCTTAAAGCATTAATGTCTACTACCCTCTCTGATCACTAAGAAATGAACACATTGAATACACCAGAGATGTTTTGGTCACTGTTAGCCATGGATCATACATGAAGAATGTCACACATCCATCATGGATGAACCATGTTGCCACTGTCTCACCACGCTGAGGTCATGACCATTCGAGACAGGAATCAGCAAGAAGAGAATGTAGTGACAATTTCATATAATATACCACTATACTTATTTAATCAACAGGTACCATACTCATTACTTTTACTGGTGCTACACCATAATCTGACAAGTTTGACCTGTTCCATTACTTTGAAGGACTTTATGTACCATGCGGAGAACATGACCAAAATCATGAGCCCAGTAACTCAATCCCTCATTCACATATCACAACAGAACCCTAATTAATGGAGGCAGTAATTAAGGCTCCGTAATTAAAACTCGTTAATAAAAGGGCTATTTATTTCTAAACCATTGGATAATAGTAAAGATCTGCCTGTAGTTGGTCTATTTTTCATGACCTAATCAATCTATAGATAATAAACATTAAAATAGACTTTACAGCTACAATATTTTTGTATTGCAGTCTATTTTTGATGACCTAAGCAACCTATGGATATTGTAAATTTCGTGACCTAATCAATCTATAGATACCGAAAGTTAAAAGCTCAACAGCTACAATATTTTATAATCTGATCACTGACGATCTCCTTTCACTATTCAAGTCATGTTAATCGATTGTGTTTACAGAAAATGACCTGGCAATCTGACATCCCCTTCAGAGCACACGCAAGTTATTTAGCACTAATAATTTCTATTCCCTAACCTCACCTGACTGTGCTTTTCTCCACATGTTAACGAGCTATCCTCTCGTTTGCTAATTTTCCGGTCTTCTGCTGCATGGAATCGTGGAATTAAATCTAACGACACTGGAAAATTTCGTCTTGTAGTACTAAATACGTCATCTCCGATTCTATGAAGGTTTGCAATGTGTTCATTCTGTTCAACAATGTTAGCATCCCCGTCAGCAATCACAGCATCCAGCTTTTTCTATTAATCAGTTTATTTTATCATTCTTTTTCATTCGCTAATGTAAAGAGCCTTGGAAAAATAAATGCATTAGAGCCACTAAAATTTCCCGAGGCCTTTCGAGAGACCTAGATTCCTGAGACCTTAGGTTACAGACGGTCGCTTCCTCTCCTATGCTACTTATTTTTCCCCCTGTTGGATTGCCAGTGGGGAAATAATGTTCCAACTGTAATTGTCAAAACGCCTTATCAGTTACTGTAACGGTTTCCACTATTCAGTGGACGACAAACAGTTTCGGCGAAAGGAGGAAAACTCGAGTATCGGTTGGTTTTCGTTGCACGCATGCGCACTTTTCCAATGCTTTCGTTCGCTTTCGCCGCTCTTACACAAATTAACGAATCGGCTCTTGACATCAACTAACGAAATGACAATTGTTATTAAAAAATCCATTAAAAGGATTCTGGGACACTTCTACAAGAGAAACGACAATAAGCAACAGGGTAACGGCATTCTAGCAAGAGGTGAGAAATTTGGTCTATAAGACGAAGAGTGTCAGCATAGTTTATGCTGCCTTGACGTACGAAGGGATTCCAGAAGGCTTTTTAAAGTGAATTCTCCTTCAGCAGCACGGGGGAAACTTCATCTTAAACGATTATCACAAAGGAGACAAATGTAAGATGTCAAAAGATGGCAAAAAGCTAAAAATGAGCTTGCATTCTTCTTCTTCACCAATGTCGCCCAGCCGCTGAACATTAATGCGACAGAGCCGCTTCTGATTCCCTGGTGATATCTCCCAAGAAACCCCACTCCTATGATACCGTCAACTCCATTCACATTGCTGTCCTTATCTTTAAACTCCTATTGGGTTGGCAATAAGGAACTAACGTTCGCATTTTAATAGCAATAGTGTCTCATCCCCTTATCACTAACAATGTGCTTATCGAATGAGTTTTCTATGGACGATAAAAAGCTCAGTTTCAGCTAAAACGAAGTACGACAGTGTCTTGCGTTTTATGCTGGAGCGCTTGTTGTGCACTATTGCGTACGTGTAGGAGATACATCGGGTGCCCTCTTTCTACATACGAACAATTTTAAACATGCGATTAATTGAAAAAAAAATCAAAGGAATTTTTATTTTGTAGAGATATTCTTTAAACAAACATTATAGAATCTAGCATGATAAAATATAAGTCAAGTAGTGTTTTTTGTATTAGCAACGGACAATATAAACTAGATAACTGGCTCACGAAATGTATTGTTGACAACTTCGTAACTATGTAATTGACTATTAAGTAGTATCATTTCAGTTTGTAGTATTTATCCTTTAAGGGCATTTGTAGGCTGTGGACCATTTGCTTCTTGACTAGGCTGTTTGGTTGTTCTATGTTTTACTTTTTTCGTTTTTATGTTTACCTATGATATTTCGAAGCAGTTTTTCATTCTTTCATATAATTGTTTCCTGCTGGATCTTGATATACAATCTTCACGTGTTACTTGTGATCGTATAAAAGTAAATTTTATATTTTCATGTTTGCTATTTAGGCAATGAAGAAAACTGTTAGCCTATGTTAATTTTCAAAAATTATAGTAGTATCATCTACAAATCACTTACATAGCAAAGGTTTAAAATATGAAGGGCAATCCACCATCACCCTCCACCCCCCTCATGAAAACCTAAAACCAAATTAGCAAAACACACAAAATGAGGCTACCCATTGCTACCCAATATACTCGTAAATACAGCTCGCCATTCAACATGAAGTACGTCTTTTTACATGTTCCCTGAAAGAAGGTCTTGAACCTAATCTTAGGCAGTTATCTGAAAGAGTTCCCATCCTTCGACATTTCATTCGCTGCTATATCAATGCTTTCATCAAGAGGTATGTTCGTGAACAAGGATTCAGTGTCAAAACTGCACTAAAAATTATTGAGGTATATTCCAATGCTTTAAGTTATTTACTAAATCATGTGAATTTTGGGGGGAATAAAATATTTAAAAAGGGTATTAAGAATTCCGCTAAAATATATGACTGGGTATTATATGAAGCAACGACCGTTCTTAAGGGTACGTTCGGTTCCCATGGATCTTCGGTGATCCGTATAAAATAGCAGGGGAACAGCCACTTGCATAACAGTTGTTGTATTCTTCATCTGAAATATAATGACCCTTTTCCCCAAAAATTAAGGTCACCTGTTTATTTTATCCTCAGTCAGGATATTCCTATGACAGGAGTCTGCAAGTGGTATCTTAAAATGAGTAATAGCATTAATTATAGCTAAGATTTTATTGAACTGAATGACTACACCATTTCCTTTGCCTAAATTCTTTAGTAAATTAATATCATCCCTAGCAAAAATCGGGCTCATGATAGGCTTGAAATAATAGTAAAATTTGGAAGCTATTGACTGAACTGTTCCCGGTAAAATTAGCTATTATTTCAATATGCTTAAAAGGGATTCTAAAGAAAGGAAACATCACGAGAATTTAAGTCTTAATTGGCACTTCTCTTTCAGATAATTCGTAACTAGAAAAATCATAAACTCTCCAATAGGGTCACATGATGTTCACGCATAGCGTCCATCCAGATTCGAAATATACTTTTTATGCATTTTCCGTACGTTGTTACAGTATTGACTCATTTGCATTGACTGCATTTTTCAGTACATAAAAATCGATAAAAGACGCAGTTTCCTTCAAGTGACCTTCAGGGTCCTCACTTGTAACTTCAGTACTTCCTGATGGAGTTTCTTGAAAGACATATCTCGTTCCACTAGACCAAACACTAGGATGTGACCTTTCTTTGATTTTGTATTTTACTTTTAGCTCGAAAATGGCTTAGTGTTTTAAAGCCGAAACGTCCCAACTGGAATAAAAATATTGACTATAACGCTTTTTTTGGTTCTTCTGATAATAAATACCCTTCACGTAATATATAAAAGAAAAAAAAAAATAGACACATTTTCATGCCCTAATGTACCGGGCCCTGGAATAACGAATACAGCTGATCCTCTTCAATTTCGAGGTGCAATTCAAGAAACCTCATAGCGAGATATAGTACTGACCTCTCCTCTTCTTGACCCCTATCGGATTGGCAATAAAAATCATCATATCTCATCACTGACATCGTTAGTGCTTTATATCAATATTAGTTTTCCATGCGCGACATACTCTGTTTCAGCGAAATGAGAAATGACAGAGGTCCGTGTTAGAAGCCCTTACATAAATAAAAAATTCACACTGGCTCCTAACCGGGAAATGACAGGGATCTGGCGCACTTCGTGGAGAGAAATATGCTTGCGTCAGCAACTGGATAACTAGATTCAGGTCAGTAGTCATAATTAGGGACTTTGAGATAGGTATTTTATGGGCATCACGAACGAATGAAGTCAATTAGGCTATGAAAAGTCCACATACTAAACAATGTAAGATTGAGCGAATTGCCAATAAGAAAATACCGTAAAAGCAGCAGGAGTTCCAAATAAAATAGCCTTCAAGCAACACTAACAATAAACTGTTAAAATTATCAAGAAACTGTAAAAGTAAGCTTAATGGAAGTTGTTGATTTTACGCATTTCCATGTACTATTAATTACTAAGGGCCATGACAGAACCAACATAACAGCCATTTCAGTTTGATGTCGCCAAAGATACCTCCGTATCTATGATGCCGCAAGCTATACCACTCATAGTCATCCTGCCATTATCTCCGAACGGATTGCCAATGGGGACATGAAACTTCACCATTCTAGAGCTATCATGCCTAAATATGTTTTCAGTGTACGGCATACCAAGTGAGAGCAAAAGGGAAAATACCAGTGCATTCACTCGCTTTCACCGCTCTTATACCAAGTAACGAATTGTCAGTTGCTACCAACAAAGAAATTAAAAAGGATTAGGGGGACTTTACTTTTGAGAAATGAAGACAAAAAACTATTGAGAAGCAGTAATTTTGGTATATAATATTTACAGAAGTCTCAAAATATTTTACAATCATTAGAAAGGAGGGACACAAATACCCACTAGACAGAATTCCTCTTCAATATTACAGCAGAAACTTTACCTTAAACTATCAAACAAAGATAATTTTAACAACTTTTCAAATATAAATATCCTTAATGTAATAATAACAAACCCAGCAATGTTAATTTTCGCTATCACAAATATATAACATTCTGGAATGACGAATAAGACAGAACCATTAAAACTTTATTTCATATCACTACCATCAATTAATAATATAGGGTTCTGGAATTAAGAATAAGGCAGAGCTATTAAAAATTAATTTCATATCACTGTCATTAACTAATATATAGGATTCTGGAAGTAAGAATAAGGCAGAGCTATTACAACTTAATTTCATATTACTGTCATTAACTAATATATAGGGTTCTGGAATTAAGAATAAGGCAGAGCTATTAAAAATTAATTTCATATCATTGTCATTAACTAATTTATAGGGTTCTGGAATTAAGAATAAGGCAGAACTATTAAAAAATTAATTTATATCATTGTCATTAACTAATATATAGGATTCTGGAATTAAGAATAAGGCAGAACTATTAAAACTTAACTTCATATCACTGTCGTTAACTAATAAATAGGGTTCTGGAATTAAGAATAAGGCAGAGCTATTTAAACTTAACTTCATATCACTGTCATTAACTAATATATAGGGTTCTGGAATTATGAATAAGGCAGAGGTATTAAAACTTATTCATATCACTGTCATTCACTAATGTAAAGGGCTCTTGAATAACGAATAAGGCAAAACTATTAAAATTTCTTTATATATCACTGTCATTAACTAATATATATAGTTATGGAATAACGAATAAAGCAGAGTTATCGAAACTTCCTTTCATATCACTGCCACTAACTAATATGGTTCTGGAATAACGAGTAAGGCAGAGCTATTAAGACTTACTTTCATATCACTGCCATTAATTAGTATATAGTGTTATGTAATTACGAATACTAAATTTGCAATAGGCACCAGTTAAGCAACTAGAGGATTTTTGGGCACCTCTCCATATATAAGATACGATATGATGACTTTTACTACTTCAAGGCCGTAATGCACGAGAGGAGGTCCACTATTAATAGCCTACCTATGACACAAATCCTACTCATTATCTCAAAAGGAATCGAGCATAAAGTACCTCAATAGCTAGGGTAAAAATCACGCGAGTTCGAAACATAATTACCTAAACGCGAAGTCAACGAGAAACCGCCGAAAATTCACGTTCTAAAAGTGAAATGCAATTGAGCACTTAATAGATTTACTACAAAATACGCATTATATATATATATATATATATATATATATATATATATATATATATATATATAAAACTCACGATACAGACCAAGCCCTGTATCGGCTCTAAGGTAGTCACCGTATCCAATCACCGTGTCAAGAATGCACTTGATTTTCGGAGGATGGTAGGTCATCTTGTCGTCTACGAGATTCTTTAGACTTTGGTATCTCTGGAACGCAGGAGAGAGACAAGACGCGAGCTAGAACGAATTTGACCATTAGGTCGTTATATGGTCATCAACGAGACACTTCGAGGGCAATGACGACTTGGAATAGTTAGACCGAATTGATCGAAGATCAGAAGAGAATGTTGTCGTTATGTCGGTAAGTTCTTCTTCGCTCATTCCTCCGTTTATCGTCTCAGTACCCTTTTCATAAATGATGTCTTGATGCAGAGATGTATGATGGAATGATAAAAAAAAATACTTTCCTTAAGGCGTCATGTCTTCCCATGAACACTCGTGTAGTTTAACAAAACAAGAGAAGATAAACGGAAATATTTTGAAAGAGCTTGTTTGATTGGCAGTTAAGTAGTTTTATGTATGTATGACTGCGTCGATTGTGATATCTGAATATAATATAATAATAATAATACAATATATACTGTATACTCTTATGAATCTCTCTCTCTCTCTCTAGCCATTGCGGTACTGCAAGCCATTTGCAAGAAAATTATGTTCTAGGTAACAGATCAGCCCTGAAATAAAACTTAACACCACAAATTGGTCACTGGGAAAGACAGGTGCCCTCATTCTTCATGGTTATATAATCTATTAATAAGAGTTTATTCCCAGTAAAATATCCTCCCGTCTGCATGTAGACTACTACCAGGAATTCAGCACCTGTCTACCATCACTGTTAACGTGATTATGAATAACATCAGTTTTCTTTGGTACGTTAAAGCATTACTATTATTTATTGATTTATTTTTGTCTATCAGTCGCCCTATTCTACTGGGTAGTTTTTATGATAGTGGGGGTGGGGTGGGGGGTTCCTGGTTGCATCCTGCCTCCTTAGGAGTCCATCACTTTCTTAGTAAGTGTAGTTTCTAAAAGCACAATCTTCTGCAAGAGTCCTGGAGCTACTTCGGCCTCTAATTTTTCCAGGTTCCTTTCAGGGATCTTGGAATCGGGCCTAAAGTCCCTATGGTTATGGGTACAATTTCACTGGAATATTCCATATCCTTCGTATTTCTATTTTCAGGTCTTGATACTTAACGATTTTTGCTCTGTATATCTCATCTACTCTTGTGTCCCATGATACTGCGACATCAATGATTATTATTATTATTATTCATTCGCTTGTTATGGTCATTATCTTTCAGTTACGTCATTCAGCATGTACAGAGAGCGACACAAATATGATTTCTAACAGTTTATTAAACGAGTTTCTTACGTATGGCTCTTCCAAGGGGTAAGTAAGGATTAGTGACCTCTCTCTCTCTCTCGGTGATGAGAACCTATATTTTGATACCATCTTTAGTAACCAGAAATCTCTCTCTCTCTCTCTCATACTACCGCAGGGTAACTTCCGCAACAGATCCTATGACTGAATCACCTGGATCTCCTGGATCCTTTCCCGACAATGTGAGAAATTCTTGAGACAAATATTCGTTTAATTCTTCCTATTTCCATTCAATATTGCTTTTAGACTTATTATAATTAGAATCTCTTTCCATATACTTTCACTTATAGGTGCGAGTACACACACACACACACACACAGAGAGAGAGAGAGAGAGAGAGAGAGAGAGAGAGAGAGAGAGAGAGAGACGTTAGTGGGGAAAAGGCCTCGACTAGGTAATCCTTACCCCACTGAGAGAGCCCTTCAAGAGATACTCATTACATACTTTGCATGTCTACCAGTTCCTGATATTATTGTCGATCTCTGTACAGTGAGCTCAAATCTCATGCGACACGATTCTTTTTGTATCGTCCAGTTTCTCAGGCTCAAAGTGACGTTGCCAAGTAGTGTTAAACGTTTTTTTAATTCTAATGTCATAAATGTCGAAAAGTTTACGAATTCACAGCTATTTTCCTTACGGTTATTTATATGTATGATCTCTTATATGCACTGGTATAGTTCGTAATCCGTGCTGTTTGAACTGATTTTTTTTTTACATTGTTTAGTTTATCAAGAAAATTAATTCAAATTACAAAGCAATAATTAATTTTGAAATGAAATTTAATTAAATGCAAATTAATTCACAAGTATTAGATTAAAACAATTATGCAATCAAAAATTATTCAAAATAATTAAACAAAATGAAGAGGATACAATAACACAATAGTATGAAAAGCAATAAAAGCATTGACAATACAAACATGAAGCACATAAAATGGACATGTCAAAAGAACAAAGCAAAGGAAAAATGCATAAGAAATATTAATTTTATCCAAACACTGTAAAATTAAACCTCGATGTGCACTTTAAAATATTTGTAAATTACAATACCCCTAAATCAGTTGCAACCTCTCACTCAAAAAGAAAGCCCTGTTACAGTCTTCAACACTTTTGTGGACCACACACAAATAATAATAACACTACGCTCAGATTACATAACTAATTAATATGTTACTAAGAAATTACACAGAACTTGTAATATCGAGTGACCAATTTATACAAAAACATGAGTTACGTTACGTGCACTAGCAAGAGAGAGAGAGAGAGAGAGAGAGAGAGAGAGAGAGAGAGAGAGCCACACATTGGTCTCCCTAACGTACAAGATCTCAGAATCGAATGACAGTTGACCATACAAGTTTGAGACGAAAACACATTACGTCATCTCAGTGATGTCATGGAATTTTCCAATTCACAATTAACTACTTACGAGTCGATAAGTCCTCTTTTGACAAATTGAAAATGATAAGAGTTAATTTATTAGAGATATGAAAAGGTTTCCTAGTAATAGAATCTTGAATTAAAGTATGGAAGATTCCCGAAGGATTCTGATGCAATATTGAGTATGGGTCCCCTTGGCTGCTTTCTGAACGAAGTAAGTAGACGATAGAAAATTAGCTTAATTCATCTATTTTCAAGGGGTTGGGTAACAACAACTTTTGCTCGAACAGAGCAGTCTCTGAACACAAAAATATACATTTTACATCATCATACACAGTTTCTGAGGGGAATCAATTGTATTACCAAAACCATAATTGCATTACGAAACTCACATTATAAGAATATATATATATATATATATATATATATATATATATATATATATAATATATATATATACATATAGTACCACTATATATATATAAAGTATATAACCCCATATATAAATAGATAGATGGATAGACGGACAGATAGATATACTATATGAGTTCGTAAATACATATGCTGTGTGAAAAGTTTACACGAAAACGTATATATATATATATATATATATATATATATATATATATAAATTATACACATCATACACAGTTTATTTCGAATTTGTAACTCAAAGGGAAATAGCCGAAAGCTATCTCTGTTTATCAAATGGGTGCTGCTGTTCCTCTTCCTTCAGTCCCATTGACGGGTAAAACGCGTAAGCAGTAACCAAAGTGAAGGCGACGGAGAATAGACCCATTATGAGAATTTATGCACTCGTATAACCCCTCACACGAACACGTGTAGTAGTCATTCAAGAAGCCGTATTTCATACAGTTTGGTTGTCGACCGGACTGCAGGTTGCTCTGATTGCTATGCGAATAGACTCGTCACTTTAGCTTCGTAAATGTCGTCCTACAGTTTCTTTCTTTTGTTTGTTCAGCGCAAATTCCCTTGTGAGGACACCGGAGCCTTTGTTGGAAGTCGAAACTTGAGCTACAATAGATTCACATCAACCGTGCATTTGATGTCTAGGCCAGTCAGTCCCTTACGACGCTCCTGAATGGCTGTTGATAAGCCAATCACATGGCTGGAAACTCTCAGTCTCTCTTGAGAGTTCACATAGGCAGGATGCATATTCCACCTCTCCTGAGGGATACGTCTTTCAAAAGTATCCCTCAGTAGAGTTGGAACATGCATCCTGCCTATGTGAACTCTCGAGAGAGACTGAGAGTTTCCTGCCCTGTGATTGGCTGATCAACAGCCAATCAGGAGCGTCGTAAGGGACTGGCCTAGACAACAAATGCACGGTTGATGTGATTCTACTTTGTGTGTATAGCTGAAGACTACCCTGAATGTATTGGCACATTCTGTCAAGGTAACCGGGAAAGGCAGAGTTCGAAGCGATTAAACGTATATTTTGACACTTACCAGTTGCTATTAATTAAGTAGTCTTAATACAATGCTATTACTTCGATCTGTTTGCGCGAGTTGTTAGGTGATAAAGGAATCGACGGAGACACGTAACACCATCAATTAGCGAATGGAAGGAAAATTTCGCTTTGAAACGTCCGTGAAAGGAATAAAATCCTCGAGCGAAGCCTCTTTATCGCAATCCCTCATCTCGAGGAGAAACGACGAAAAGGAAATGGGAAATTCTTCTGCTTGTGGAAAAACAGGGCCGGGGACAATAGCTCAGACCTGACTGGGTCTATTTCCTCGAAAAATCTTTTTTTCTCTTTCTTCTATTTCATTTTGCAGGCTACTAAAGCCGATGGAGAACTTTTCCACATTAAGGCAAATGATTTTTTTTCAGACTTTGACACTTGGGAAATTATGGTTTTCCACTGATGGCATAAAAAGCAATAATTTTTTTTCTTCTTTTACCAGACCATGAATCCCATTTCCTGTCCATTCTTTAATCTTTTAAGAGCAGATGGAGGTCATGCTGCATTTTTATTCGAGTGGTGCTTGCGCGCGCTCACACACACAGCAACAATAAATTAGGAGGCGGCTTGAAAGGTGGCTTCAGGATTATGGACTGGAGAACAAATAATCTCATTTCTCAAAATAACAAATATCCTCAACAGTCACTGAGGGTCAATAAATTGCACTTGGAAAGGGATAGTTATAATATGTCACTCTAGAGAGAGAGAGAGAGAGTTTAGTACATCTTAGTTTTACCAGACCACTGAGCTGATTAACAGCTCTCCTAGGGCTGGCCCGAAGGATTAGATATT
>NC_087201.1:108752649-108767649 GCF_015104395.2 Macrobrachium nipponense
GTTTTTCGCTTCTCGCTTTTTCATTTATGAGAGCATTTCCTTCTTCATAAGAGGAAAAGAGCCAAAGGTTTTTGCTGAAAAATTTCAAGGAGTAGATGAAGAATGCAAATGAGAACGTGCTAATTACCTAAGTCTTGGTAATGAAGTTAAACGAAGCTCAAGAAAAGATAAGAGAGATTATCTGGTTAAAAAGGCAGATAGTGTTATTTAGGAAATGGTAATTTTAGTGGACTATTCTTTAGTGAAATAAGAAAAAGAGGAAAATGTCGGGTAAAAAGAGAGAGGGTTGATAATAACATCAGAGAAAGAGAGATAACATTGAGCAGATTTTTTTTTTTGTGGTCGTGGATATGAAATGTGAGGGGGATAAATAGTTTACCAGAACTTGAAAAAGAGCTTCCTTGATTTAATGTAACAAAAACCCAAAATGAAAGGGACCCAAGAAGAATCTCAGGGAAACATAATTAATGAAAACGAGTATGCACGAAGAGAAGAAATCTGACATAATGGAGAAAGGATTAACAGTTTAATCCGTCAAATATTCAGGATAGTGACATCCACTGCAGGTTCTTCTGAGTTAGTATTGATGGGTAGGCTAAAAAGGAAAGTCAAACAATTGGAGAAGTTGAATAAGATTTGGATATCAAAGACTGGAACTATATTCAAGAAAAAGATTATTATCAATGCACTAGTGCCATTTAAACAATATGAATATGAATCATGTATGATAATGAAACTACACCTAAAAGATTTTATTGATGGGAGAATAAAGAATTGTAGGGTACAGAAGACAGGGTAATGTTAGGAGTGCTATCATAAAGAAAATTATACATGCTCCATGTGTAAATAGGGTAACGATGAAGGTGAGGTGGAGATGGTTTGGACATGTCCCTTCGACAAGCCATGGGAAAAATCATGCGTGAAAATGTCAGCCTGGCTCCTGTGGGCACTGGGAGTGTCGGAAGACATAGATCTTCTTGGTCGAGAACTGTGAGAAGGGAGGCTATGAGCGAGTGGAAATTTGATAAACCAAAGGATGGGCATGACGGGCAGAATATTACATACTTTTCCCGTCATAAGACGTTGGAGGCTTTGACTATATACATACATACATACATACATTCATACATATATATATATATATATATAAATATATATATATATATATATATATATATATATAATATATATATATATATATATATATAAGTCATATCACATTACCTTGATTCATATACATACATCGAGTTACAAATGTCCTTTAATATCTAATTCACTCTACTCGGAATTAATATATTTTTATATATGCTTAACCGAAGGGGAATGTTATTAGGCGATAATAGAATTGTCGGCGCCCGCCGCGAACCCAGGACACCATACAAATCCAGGGACGTCAGTGAAGCTATTTACCCACTCCACCCCACTGACGTCCTGGATTTGGATGGTGTCCTGGGTTCGCGCCCGGGCGCCGACAATTCTATATCGTCTAATAAAATTCCCCTTCGGTTAAGCATATATGAAAATATATTAATTCCGAGGTAGAGTGAATTAGATATTAAAGGACATTTGTAGCTCGATGTATATATATATATATATATATATAATATATATATATATATATATATATATATATATATAGGGCGTGTGCGTAAACACACACACACACACATATATATATATATATATATATATATATATATAGATATATATATATATATATATATATATATATATATATATATATATATATATATATATATATATGTCTGTGTGTATGTGTGTGTGTGTAGAGCTAGGATTTATAATATATATATATATATATATATATATATATATATATATATATATATATATATATATATAGCTAGGATTTACTTCATAGTTAACCAGTAATTTACAGTTCGCTCCGGTGTCAACGAATCTTTAAGCAACTGTTTGAATGTACCCGAAGGTCATCTGCCTTATCTGTTACCTTAATTTGAATGATATAGCAACTCAATGTAAGATGTCTGATGCTGGTGCGTTGTGCAATTTTTCATTCCTTTTAGTCATGGTTCCATTAAATCTGCCAGGAGGTGACAAATAGATAAGTAGTCTGACAGATAGGTAACTAGATGGTGGATTATTTTTGAAGGTTACCCTTCTCTTGTAGCAGTTAAGCAAATTCCAGAGGGCAGTAATACACTTCAATGACGCCACATATCCCATCCCTTTCATGTTCGTCTGTGTAATGAACTCTGAGTCTTCAGGCAACTCCTCCTCCTCCCTCTCATGCTCTCTCTCTTCTCGTCTCGTGATCCTCATTCGTCTCAATCTCCGTCTCTTCATCATCCTCTCTCTCTCTCTATGTTTTGATTTTGCGTGTCAGAACTTTGGGTGAAAAGCACTAGTTGCCTTCGTTGTCTCATTTACAGAGTCTCTCTCCCTTGTGTCATCTCTGTCGTCTTAGGCCTAGTTAATCAAATGCTGGTTTTTGAGAAAGTTCCAGCAGTTGCGACATTGAGGAAAAACTCCCTTAGAAAACATTTCTGTAGCAGAAAAAACTGCATACACTTTGTAACTTTTTCGTTCCGTGTGTATGACTCGGCCAAATTCTCCACCAGATTCCATGAAAATATTAATAGGAGAGCATTATTTTAAAAAGATATTTCCTTTGAGTGTCATTAGATCGGAAATAAGTAACAAACCGTTTGGGAATTATTTTAATATGAAGGATGTATTTATACAGTTTGAAACGATTCTAACATTACAGAAATGTTTACGATAATTGCCTTTGTTGTGTCGATCCCAATATAATTGCGAACGTTGGACCATTAGTGGTTCAAGGCCATGTAAGGTAGATGCTTTGTATGGAAGGTTCTGTTTCCTTTTGTATTCACTTATTTGATTGAAGCTAACGACCCATAACTATTGTCAAGATAAAACTGGCCTCCTTTTGACTATTCACATTACTATAGACAAAATAGTCAATAGTCTGATGATAATCACATTAGAAAAAAATAGTGGTCTTATCAGTGATTCATTTACTCACAAACACACACACACACATATAGCCCCATATATATACGCACATGCTCACACTCACGTACGCACACACACACACACACACACACACACACACACATATATATATATATATATATATATATATATATATATATATATATATATATATGTAATTAAACGTAAATTACTCTCTGTCATAATGAAATCCAAGTTTTTATTTTCATTTTAACTCTGATCCGCTGATAAAAACAAAGCTTACCATATAAATCTAACCAACAAAATATCGCTGGTCGTTCGGTAACCTAATTCTAATTTTAATGAATTTTCTTTATATCTATCAGTGCACCTGCGAGTGTTTTATACGCAAATTAGCAGCATCATTTTGTCAGCCGACAGAAACGTAGTAAGAATCGCTAATTTATTCTTCAAAGAATGTAGCTTCTAAGTGCTCCTTCTCACCACCACCTCCCCCCTACCCCAACCTCAAAATTTTAAACAGGTGGTCTGTTTCCATTTGAATTAACTATGTTCACTTAGCCGGGAACACAGGATGGCCATTACATTACGTTTTGGTTATGAGCGAACATTATTAACTTTGTCTTTCCACACTTCCCTGACATTTTGTGAGCGAAAAGTTAACAGCTGACGTAAGTGTGATGATTGCAGTCACAAAAACCCATTTTACATACTGTAGCATCCATTTTTGTTTCGCATAGACTTTCAAATCTCATGGATATTAAGATTTCCTCCTCTCGAATATTGTTCGACTTCGTCAACTCTGGGGTCCTACCTACATTGGTCCTACCTAGGGCTTACTCTCTTCCTTCCCAAGGCAGCACCCTGATTATAATCAACCAGCATGCAAGTAATCTCCGGTTTTCGCTACACGACCGTACCAAGGCAAAATACTTTGATATGTCATGTGATTTACTCTACAGATTTTGCTACATCTTCACGACGTCTTGTTCGTTTCTCATCTGTTAAACATTCCCTATTCTAAATGTTTTTCGAATCAAGGTCGTATCAATGCTTCATCTTCCAGATACGTTGTATGACTTCAGTAAATAAGGAGCTCAGTAATACCTTTTTGGATTCTACCTTTGTTTCATAATTTCTGCAGCAGACCTTCCAGTGCTTCCATTGCTTCAATTATTTTAAGGTTAACTCTTTTCTATTTCACTAACTCCCAAATATCTATATCATTTATCCATTGCCATTCTTTACCATGCCTTCTTAGGTTCATCGTTATCTCTTCTTAATAAAAAAAATTAAACTTCATAAACTAACTCTTATTAATGTCATCTTTCACAATTTTTATCCTACAAGCCAATTTCATATTATTGCACTACCAATCTTAGGAACTACTCATTGCTCTCATCAGTCAACACATCATCTGCAAACACCAACCATTTTTTAAGCTATTTATGACTTATCCTGCGCTAACAACTTGTTCCTGTATCGTTTACGCTTCAGATCTTTTCATTACTCCACAAGGAGATAATATTCACTTGCCTGACACTTACTTTTGCGCCAAAAGGCGTTCGCTCTTCTTTAATACGTTTTTCATTTAACTTGTTTCTAACACAAAACTCATGGAACTTTGTTTCATTGCTTTTCCGCAAGTGTAGTTATATTCTTTTTATATATTCGTATACGTAACATATAATTCTTTACACACAAACAACACAAATGTCATTCTACATTGTCCCACTAACATTTTCAACCATCTGCCTCCTTTTTTAGAATCAAAGGCCAAGCCTTCCTTCCTTACGACTTCTAGGTTTATTGAGCAGTTAAACCTTTTACACTCACCTTTAGCATTTTCCTTTAAATTAAGGGTTCATCAATCCTCTCGTACATTATTAGGGACCCTTTCCTTTGGTAAGCTGGCCCTAAACACCCTCGGAAGCCCCCCTCCATAAACTCTTACCCCCATAAGGCACTACCTCATTAGTATTCCCATCAACTCCAGGTGCCTCTCCGTTCTTTAATTTTATACAGAATTCTTCGTATCCTCAAGGGGTACCTGCACAACCATTCTAAGATGCCACTTCAACTTTCACACCTTTCAATTAAATTTGTTTTCTATCCCCCACATTTTAAACACTTTAAAATACTCCATCAACAAATAACCATTTTTTCCTTAAAGCGTTTCTGTATTTCCAACTCTTGTTACCAGATCCATTTACTTATTAACCATCTTCTCGGTCTTTTTAGTCATTGAGAACTTTTTCTCCCTGGAAGACATTGCACATTGCTCTTATTCTGTCTAGACATTTTAGCTTTTTACTTTGTCTCTCACTTTATTCTAAATATTCCTCTTCTGCCTTCAGTGTTCCATTACGTTTTCCCACGTCTTTTATCTGAATACTTGTCTTTATTGAACCTCTCATTCAAATTTCCACTTTCCATCCTTACACGTTTGCATGTACGCCCTTTTATTGAAAAAATCACCCATTCCTCCTTTCTTTTTCAGTCCTCTTTAGTTTATTTCAGTGCTTTCAAGACTCGCTTCCTTCCCATACCTCAATCTTAATCTTATACTGGTTATCTTTGAAGTTTAGGGACAAGGAAGTAAACTGTAGCCGGACTTTGTAGGGATCACCACACCGACCAGGATATATTCGCCTCTGGGGAGATGGGTGTTTTCTTAGGTCTTACATTTCCCTTCTTATCTGACCAGCTTCCCAGATTGACAGTGGACTAATCCATCGTTATATGATTTACCATTCTCAGCAAGTAGTGGATCTCCAAGTACCCTGTTTCTTGCTAGGGTTGGATCAAAGGCTTTCAGTTTAATGAATGAATCGTCTCTTCCTTCTCGAGAGCTTCTCGATTGTACGC
This sequence comes from Macrobrachium nipponense, assembly GCF_015104395.2. Lineage (NCBI taxonomy): Eukaryota > Metazoa > Arthropoda > Malacostraca > Decapoda > Palaemonidae > Macrobrachium > Macrobrachium nipponense. Next base: position 108,758,500 of record NC_087201.1, read on the forward strand.
CGCCATCTCTCTCTCGACTTTCCTCTCCGGCTTCCTCTTCGCCTGATACAACGTTAGCCTTTCCGATCTGTCCTTTAAACCAATCACTTTTAGCCTACAGAGTATTATTTGTCTCTCTTCTTGAATTCTTAACTTTTGTTCTTCACAAGAGGGTTGAGCTTCTTTAGAAATCTTTATTCACACTGAGCGAGCTTAGACTATGTGGGCATCACGAACACACACACACACACACACACATACACACACACACACACATATATATATATATATAATATATATATATATATATATATATGTGTGTGTGTGTGTGTGTGTGTGTATATATATATATATATATATATATATATATATAATATATATATATATATATATATATATTTGTGCTTGTGTAAATGAGGAGGGATATGGGCGAGGTCAGACTGGTGGAAGAAGATGCAAGGAACAGAGATAGATGGAGAACGTTGACTGGAGCGACCGACCCTACAAAACTGTGGGACTGATAAGATCGAAAGAAGAAAAAGTGAGACCGACAATGACCTCGTAATGTCACTATTTCGTCTCATTTTATGGATAAGCTCGTTGGTGTAAAACCCTGAATCCAGTGAAAGTACACATCAAGAAACTCTTTGTCCCGTAGTGGGATTCGACCCCAAGCCCAATGTGTTAGGGCGGATTGGCCTGGACTCCTTTGGTATAAAGAAGGACATAAGTTTATTTCGGTCAATAGATGGACGAATCTTTCAAATTCAATAATATTTTCATAGAGATGAAATATATCAGTCATCTAAGACAGTTTTCGAATTTTGACAGATAATGAATGCAAGAGCTGACACAGACTCATGTATTCTTATTCTATCTCCATTTGAATTCAAGCTTTTTGGTAGTGATATGTGAATCCTCCAAAAAGCTTTTCGGAAATCGTGAAGTTGAGAGGTCAGATTGGGTTTACATGTACGTATACATCTAGGTTACGTACATACATACATACATACATAAATATTTGTCATATTATCTAAATTTGCTGCTTCTTTTAATAATGTCAATTGTTTTCTTGCAAGATCAAGGAGTATAAAAGCAGCCGAGAGTACAATTATCAAGATAGAAAAATTTCTCTCATATTTTTCAAAATATTAGAAAACATAAGCCATTGAAATATTCGGAACGTTAGATATTTATTTTCCATCTGGCCTGTGGCCTTTGAATGACTTTCATGTCATAATCACATCATTATTGTTCGGAAATTCAATTTTCATTTAATTTCCCGCCAGATGGTCAAGCGGTTCTTTTTTTTTTTTCCTTGTACGTGTTTTTTTTATATTTAATTATTAGAAAAGCTCCCCTCATCGATTTTGTAAATTGAAACTACTTACACATCTTTTGTTGTTTCCTGATTCATGCTGACAGCGAGAATAACAACGTTTGGTTTACTGTCGTGTGAAAATTTTTGAGACCTTATCTTCCCCAAACTTTTTTTGTTATTTACTTATTTATTTATTTATTTATTTATGTGTTATTTTCTTACCTATGAGCAGGTGCGCAGATCAGATAACCTTAAGCGATGATATACATGATACCGTTTTTTTTAATATCTCACGATGACTTTATCAAACCTTTCTTGCGTTTTGAACAGGCGTGACGAATAGATCCCTCATGCAGACACCGAGATCGGAAACGTTTTGCTTAGTGTCATATAACTTTCTCTGACGTTTCTTCCATTTTGAAGAAGCGACAGAAACGCTGGAAACGTTTAACACAGTATCTCCTGACTTCCTAAAAAGTATTTTCTCGAACAGCTGCGTAGAGTATATGACTCAAGTCGACAGGGACTCTGCGACATTGTGCTTAGTGTCATGTAACTTCTTTAGATGTTTATTCTCTTCTGAGTAGGTGTGTAGAGTAAATGATTTATGCCAACAGAGTATACGAATGACTCATGACGACAGAGATGCCAGTCACGTTTTGCAGAATGTCATTTGACGTTCCCCGACGTACATTCTGTTGAAGAAGTGTACAGAGTGAATGACTCAAATGTGTCTCTTCTCTCTCCGATCAGGTGTGTAGACTAGACAACATGGAAGAGATCGTGATTGTGGTGCCGTCAGCCCTGAGACAAAACGTTCATTATATTCAAATATACATCATGTGGATGTACCTGTTTGTAATGTACTTGGTACCTTTCCTTAGCCTCATGGTCTTCAATTCCTTCATCTATAGAGAGGTAAGTGTGAACTCGAGCTTTCGTCAAATTAATAACCAGTAAAAGCGAGTTGTTAAAAAAAAGTTAATTTTTTTTTATTTTAAGGGAACGGGACAATTCTTGGACTGAAAATGCATCAGCTATTTATAGCGTCAACTGAACATGCCTGACCTTCAGATTGGAGGAAGCAGTCTTAAATTTTTAGTTATAATAAATTCATCAAAGCATCATTTACACATCCCCCTAACTTGGTGTGCACGAAAATATTGATTACTGCTGTCATAGTCACTCGTATCATAAATCGTGGTTTTGTTGTCTTAATTACATTGCCATTTCTGTTGCAATTACTTTTATAATCATCATTATCATTATTATTATTTAGGAAGCAGACCCCCTCTCAAGCATACTTTATTAAAAGTAATGGCTACTTCAGCAGTGTTACGCTTGTAGAGATTCTTCTCTATTTTTCTAATAGTGGCTTCTCGGTGCTACTTAAACAGGCTAGTAGAGCTCCTATGGAGGTCATTATCAAATACAGGGTCAAGATTGGTGTATATATTTCAATTTTACAGATAAACTATGATATCATAGTTATCAAAGACTTTGATGCCTGCGATATCAGTTTATCTGTAAAATTGAAATAAATACACCGATCTTGACCCTGTATTTGATAATGACCTCAATAGGAGTTCTACTAGCCTGTTTAAGTTGCACCGAAAAAGCAGCTATTCGCAAAATAGAGAAGAATCTCTACAAGAGTAACGCTGTTGAAGTAGCCATTACTCCTAATAAAATATTATTACTATTATTATTATTGTTATTATTTCGGATGTTACAATTGATTTTCTGTCATTATCTAAACTTTAACTCTTAATGACTATGTTATTCATTAAAGATTTATTTGATAAATTTTATCAGTTACTCGAAGCATACTTCTCATATCGTTATACCTTTGGAACAAGTAATGCAGTGACATTATATAGTTATACTCTTAAGGTATCGATATATTATGTATGTATATATATATTATATATATTAATATATATATATATATATCTATATATATATATACATACTATTATTATTATTATTTCGGATGTTAACAATTGATTTTCTGGCATTATCTAAACTTTAACTCTTATGACTATGTCATTCCTTAAAAGATTTTATTTGTTAAATTTGTTTTATCAGTTACTCGAAGCATACTTCCCATATCGTTATACCTTTGGAACAAGTAATGCAGTGACATTATATAGTTATACTCTTTAGGTATGCGATATATATGTAATATATATATATATAGTATATATATATATATATATATAGTATCATATATATATACATATCATATTATTATTATTTCGGATGTTTACAATTGATTTTCTGGCATTATCTAAACTTTAACTCTTAATGACTATGTCATTCCTTAAAGATTTATTTGTTAAATTTTTTTATCAGTTATCTCGAAGCATAACTTCTTCATATCGTTATAACCTTTGGAACAAATAATGCACAGTGACATTGTATAGTTATACTCTTAAGATATCGATATATATATGTATATATATATATATAATATATATATATATATATATATATATATATATTATATATCGATATATATATATATATATATATATATATATATATATATATATATATATATATATATATATATATATATACACATTTCGATATATATATATATATACTATTACTATATATATATATATATATATATATAATATATATATATATATATATATATATATATATATCACACACATATATATATATATATATATATATATATATATATATATATCGATATCTTAAGAGTATAACTATACAATGTCACTGTGCATTATTTGTTCCAAAGGTATAACGATATGAGAAGTACTACTGATAAAATATAACAAATAAATCTTTAAGAATGACATAGTCATTAAAGTTAAAGTTTAGATAATGCCAGAAAATCAGAATTGTAACATCCGAAAAAATAAATAATAATAATAATAATAATAATAATAATAATAAACTTTATTCTTTATTGCAAAAGTAATGGCTACTTCTAGCAAGCGTTTACGCTTGTCAGAGATTCTTTATTTTAGTATAGATATCGATATAGTAGATGTATATTAGTATTCATTATATCGATATAACTATTATAATATATATATTATTATATATAATATTAATTAATATATATACATATATATATCGGATATCTTAAGAGTAATAAACTATACAATGTCACTGTGAGTATTTGTTCAAAGGTCCTAACGATTAGGGAAATTTAGTTCCAAATGTTTGCTTTCGAGTAAACTGATAAAATTAACAATAAAGGGACTTTAAGGAATGACATCGTCCATTAAGAGTATAAACTTTAGATAAAATTTGCCAGAACAGAAAATCAAATTCTTTTAACAAATCCGAAATAATCAATAAATATGTATATATATATATATATATATATATATATATATATATATATTAATATATAATACATATATTAATCGATACCTTAAAGTATAACTAATTAATGTTTCACTGCATTAATTGTTCCAAAGGTAAATACACGATAATTGTGGAAGAATGCTTCGAGTAAACCTGAAATAAATTTAACAAAAAATCTTTAAGGAATGAATCGTCATTAAGAGTTAACGTTTAGATTAATGGCAGAAAATTCAATGTAACATCCGAAATAATTAATAATACGATGATATATATCATATTATATATATATATACGATATATATATATATATATACATATATATCGATACTTAAGAGTATAACTATATAATGTCACTGCATTACTTGTTCCAAAGGTATAACGATATGAGAAGTATGCTTCGAGTAACTGATAAAATTTAACAAATAAATCTTTAATGAATGACATAGTCATTAAGAGTTAAAGTTTAGAGATACATTTGTGTTTGTGTTCTGGTGTGTAATGTTCTGACGTTCTGAACTCTTAAAACTGGATAATTTTCTGGTAGTTTGTATGAGTAAAAGGGGTCGTTAATGCAATAAGGTACTGAGGTTTTTGTTCTATTACACGAAAGTTAGTTTCGGTCCATAAGAGAGCTATTTATGCTTGTAAACGGTCGCACGCTCTTTATATAGATAAATATATATACAAACATACATTTCGAAACGAAAAGCATTTAGAATTTCCTCATTGCAACTGGAAATTAAATGAGGGGATTGTCTCAGCACAACCTTGAACCGAATCAGGGCGGGAAATGTTCCAAGATACACTGCACAAAGAATGTTTCTCTTTCAGCCAATCTGGAAACGTTTCCAGTTAATACACACATGCATTGGGCTGTATAACTTCCAGGAGACCAAACAGATGTAAGCACACAAATAATCCAACTTATAAAAGTCACTTTTTAAATAACGCAGTATAACGGCTTCAGACGACGACGATAAAAGTTTGCATAATAATTCTAAAGAAATTGTAATAACCAAAATTTTGAGTTGGTGTTGAGGTGTTTGTACCCTCATCTCGAGATAGAAGGAAGCGAACCAAAGGTTAAAATAAGAAAGCCAGATCGTGAAGTGAGATGTCTCCAGAAAAAAAAGATTCTCAACTTCATCAAACAACAAAAAGAAAGAAAGAACAAAAATCGTTGACCATCTCATGGTTAGGTTTTGCAGTCCTGAGGACGCGGTAGACTCTCACTCTTTCTGAGATGACAAAGATAATTTGGAATGACATTTATCGGGATATTTGAAAAGTAATATCAATAGAAATATTCGTATTTGATGACGGGATTCAAGGGTGAAAATGATTTCATCAATACGACGTAGGTTCACTTTGAAATGCTATGCCTTTTAAATCAGCCTTATTTTCGTTATTTAGTGCTCTAAATTGATCTCATTCACGCATGCACTGACAGCGAAATGAGGCAAAAAACGCAATAATTACTCTTTGATAAATGCTTTGTAGAACGACAGACGTTTTGAGAAATTAAAGTCCTTTGTGCTAGAGCAATACTCAATACTCTTTTTAAATCGGAAATTCATTACATATTACTTACAAAAAATATGTTTTTCCCTGTTGCTTAACGGTAAAGAAAGATAAATCATTAAATACTGTGCAGTGTTGACGTAACTTGACTACTTCAGCCAATCACTGCTCATCAACAAATAGCTATTTCTATTCGTCTTTGATGTAAGACTGTTCAGCTTTCCGCTGTACATTTTATGAAGCAAGACACAAGCTTGTATCAGAAAAGGCCACCTTTTGTTATATACTGGCGAAAACAAATTGGACCCCATTTTTAACAGTTTGCGCCGAGGCCTTTATAATACTTTGGGGGTTTCACTTACTTGGAACTCGTTACGGGTCTTGGCCAACAAGAGAAACGCATCCAGATAATCCTTTCCCAGTGCGTTTGTCTGGAAACCATATTTGGATTCCGTTGGGCCCAAACCGAAGCCATAAATCACTGGGGTTCATAATTTGAAAGATTCGTGTTTAGCTTCTGAAAAAATTCCATAGCTTTGCTTTTATTTTTCCAGGCTCTTATAATGTCGTAGTGAACTGTAATACCACGATTTTAGATCTTTCAGTTTCTTTTGAATTCTTTCTTGCCTTCATCGCTTCCGAATTTCTATATCACTGTTTAAAACTACCGATACCAGAGACATTTAGTAATATGTTGAGAAATTATATTGCACTGCTGCTAAGGGCACCACCCCCCCACAAGAAAAGAATAAAAAGGAGGGGGCCACCCCCGTGCCTATAGTATAATAATGATCATTATGAGGGACATTGGCCAAGGCACTCATTTTTCATTTCGTTTCTCCTTACATCCACAATCATCCATCACCATTCTAATTGAAAAGAAAGGGATTATTTCAATCGGCACCCATTTCCCCTTATCTCAGTTTTCCTTTTCAAGGAAAGGAAAAATGTGGGGGAGGGATTGTCATAGAGGAAGTAACAAGACTGGTTTCCAATTACTACATCCTCTTGTTCAGGAAAGGAAATCTCAGAGGGGAATCGTTTACGAGGAGCATTCATCAGTTTCTCTTCTGGCTCTCTGTCTGTCTGTCTGTCTTTTTTGTTTTCCTGTCAGCTTTCTGTCTGTCTGTAGATTTTGTTTTCCTGTCTGCCGGTTTCTGTTGTTTTCATTTCTGTCTGTCGTTTTTGTTTATCTGTCTATATATTTAGCTGTCTGTCATTTTTGTTTTCCTGTCCGTCTGTTGATCTTCTTTCCCGATACTTTGCTTACCAAGTGATTTTGTTATACGTTTTAGATATAAAAATAATATATACGAATAAAGCGGACTAATATTAAACTTTTACTGCTGTCATGCGTTTATGTGAACTTTCTTCTTATTTTTGTATTTATTTACCTGGAGATATGTGTCCATAATATATTGCAAAAGAATTTCCGAAGAGCCACTCAGGCGTTGCCATACATTCACACGAACGTAAGTATCGGAACAGTCATACAAACAGCACCAACAAATCTTTAGAAGATCTATGCAGGATTTACTTCACCGAGTTTAAAATTCCCCGGATTGGTCAGTTAGGAGGACTGTCGCTCTCTCGCATTTTACCTCCGGAGGTTAAAATGGTCGCCCCGCACATGTTTCCATTGATTCTCAAAAACTCCCTTTTAAGAGTTGGATCTTTCCCTCCCTTCGGCGATGGACTCGAACTCTTTCACCCCTTTATTTTTCCTCTTTGCCTCCGAGAGTTTTCATGCTCTCCACGTTTGAGGAAAAGGAAATAAAAGAATAAAAAAAACCGCTTACTTATATTCTCATAGATTTTAGCATCCTTTTCTGTGCTGTGTTAGGATACTGAAAATACGGCGGAATCTATAAGACATCTTTCCAACTTAAATTTTTTCAGAAATATTTCCAAAGAATTTTTAGCAAAAAAAAAAAGAAAGAAAAAAAAACTGCCTTTTGAACTTATTTTAACTTTCACGGGAGCTTTATTTTGTCATATAATAACGCTATTCTATCCAACGAAGGATATTTAATGGGATCTTTAATTTTCACAGATGGTGCCATAATTCCCCAAAATGTTGTCATGAACGATATGAAAATAAGCTGCGGGAAGCTACCGAGGGCGCTATTATCTTGTTTAATGGGCGTCATCTTCAAGATTGTCTGCCTTGGAGATGCTTGATGTACGCGCGTAACTTTGGCCGCTTAAAGTTTGGGTGAGAACGAGAGAGGATGAGATTGTAAAATGAAAACAGAGAGAGAGAGAGAGAGAGAGAGAGAGAGAGAGAGAGAGAGAGAGAGAGAGGGAGTTATAATAATAAATAATAAATGAAGAAGAAGAGAATATCTATATATATATATATATATATATATATATATATATATATATATATATATGTGTGTGTGTGTAGTGTGTGTGTGTGTGTGTGTGTGTGTGTGTGTGTATATGGGAGAGAGAGAGAGAGAGAGAGAGAGAGAGAGATGAGTACATGGAGAGTTAATGAAAAAAATAATAAGATAACAATAACTGAGAAAAAAGACTAAGACGGAGAAGAAATAAATGAAGAGTTCATGAGTAAATCAAAGAGGAGAGTGAAGTGAGATTAGCGTCGACAAAATTCTGAACAAAGGAATGTTCAAATATTCAAACCGACTATTGTCCATCATCGTGTAGACTTTGTAGCGTTACAAGTGCACAAACCAGGTCTGGAGAAAAACTGTAATTAGGATATTCATGTGGAGAAAGAGGGCTAATAGGAGCCTGTTTATTTATTAAAGGGCGGCGAAGTGGCTCATCTCTTTCCACGTGAATTATTTACAAGTTCCACCCTACTGTTCACGTGTCTTATATTTTCTTTCTGTAAAACTCTCTTGCTGGATGTTCTGGCCCTAAAGCTTTGCAAGGAACTACCCTTAATCATAATGTCATTATTATACCTAGAATTATATAAAAATGTTTGAAATGTCAGCCTTAAA
>NC_087201.1:108772649-108800149 GCF_015104395.2 Macrobrachium nipponense
TGGCACACTACATCACATTCCTGTGCCATGCTTCCTTGATTTAGGGCGGCCATTTCAAAGATTGCTTGTAGAATTGTGTCTTTGCTGCAACCCTTTCGGACGCCTTAGCGTTTTCTGAATCTACATTTAGCCTGCAACTTAAAGAAAAGCTATTGGCTTTAGATACAGTAACTAAAAGGACAACTGTTTTCTTGCAACTAGACATCTTTTGTCATAGTCTAAGCCCTCCGCGGAGAACTGTGGACATGCCGGCAATGAAATAACCTTAGCCATACCTTGAAACCATGCCCGATGTGTTAGGGAAGCAAATTAGCGATAACCGAAGAACCTCTTAACCTAGGATAGCGGTGAGAATGAAGAAGAGAAGGTCAGCACCAACTCTTCGAAGGGTTTATGGTAGTCTTCCACAGAGAGATTGAGGACAGGTAAGACATTGCAATAGTAAGGATAACTTACCTCAGGTAGCTCCTTTCCTACGTCATTACTAAATATGTTATCATTCAATGTGCGGAAGGCGTCAAAAAGGAAAAATTGTTAGTCTATTTAGGTATTTCGTATTTTAAAATGTAAGCCTTTTCTTCTTATCTAAAAATGTCTTTAGATTTAATAATCTGAGTCATATTCTTTTAAGAGGGTTGAATAAAAGATAACAATAAATCAAAACTTATAATAACTCTCGCTGATGTCTTCCTTTATAAATGCTCATCTGCCTTTAAATTGCTCAAAAAAATAAAAAATAAATAAAAGGTACAAAATGAACAAGGCTAGGAGAAAAGGCAACGATAAAAAACAAAGTTATAAAAAATCTCGCTAATAACTAAATTTTACACCCACACCTTTATTCAGAGATTGCAGTCTTTTCACCACCCAATATCAAAAAAGTTAATTGGGGCAGTACATTTTATGGCCGTGGGAAAACAGTAAACACATGCCTTAGTTAAGCTTCCCTTTTATTTTTCTTTCCTATTAATGTTACTTTGGTCATTTCTGTCTAGAAATGGTTAGAAATATGGAAAAGAGAGTCCAGTGCTCTTCGGAATAAGAAAAGTCCAGGGCTTCCTCACCAAACGGTTACGATTTGGAATCGTCAACTCAAGAATCCCTCTGTATAACCTTCTGTCATTTCCACAGTGAAACTTTTCGTGATGTCTCTCAGTTGAATGGGAATGTTTGGTATTACATTAAGAACATTTCTGTACCATTGACATTCGTAAGGATCAAATAACGATGATGTTTGGATGTTTGTAATTGCTAACTCAAACATCGCTCTAAAATAAGAGCTTGATTTTAAAAAACGAAACATTTCATGTAGCTATAAAAAAGAAAGAACCTCGTCAAACCAAGAGGCTCCTTACTTTCACCCAAATGGACTCCAAAGCTTTGATTAGCTGTGGGCGCAGCAAACATAAACGTCCGAGAAAATGTCTAGGGTCCTTTCTTTCTTTCTAAAAAGAAAGAAAAGAAAGAAAGAAAGAAAGAAGAATATATAAAAATATTAGCAGAATAATCTCTCCCGAGAGAGAAAAGCAGCGGAGGCCTTTGTTGTAGAAATCGACGTTTCCTGTGATAACCTTATCTCTTCAACACTACGGCAACAACTACAAAAGCAATAATGGCCTTGAAACAATAAACAACAACAACAATAACAGCGACCCGGGGCGTTATCCGCTTTATACATATTCAACAGTCTCGAATACTTAGAAATCAATCATAATCCCTTCTGAGAACTGAAGGCTTCAGGAGTTGGTCTAAACGAAAGAAGTTCGAATGGGACAAGAGATTACATTCTTAGAAGCTCGATACATGAGGAATGAGTATCATGAGTAAACGCAAAAGGCTAGAGAACAGTTATTGAAAGACGTATAAGAAAAAATTGCAGGGCAGTGGCTTCATTTTTTATTCTCTCTCTCTCTTTCTCTCTCTCTCCCTCTCCTCAAGCCCTAATTCTTCCCTTCTTCACCACTTCCCACGAAGTACCATCTTTACTTTTATTATTATTATTATTATGAACTTCTGAACCTTCAAATGTGCCGAATATCGATATTAGGATGCAGGTTGTAAGACAATAATATTCTTGGTATAATCTCTCTCTCTCTCTCTCTCTCTCCACTCCTCCTCGCTTCTCCTCTCTCAACTCCTCCCGCCTCTCTCTGCTCTTCTCTCTCTCTCTCCTCAAGTACCAATTCTTCCCCTCTTCCCCCCTTCCCACGAGGTAGCATCTTTACTTTTATTATCAACTTCTGAACATTCAAATGTGCCAAATATCGATATCATGAAGCAGGTTGTAAGACAGTAATATTCTTGATATAGTCTCTCTCTCTCTCTCTCTCTCTCTCTCTCTCTCTCTGCACCTCACTTATGGCGAACTGTAGAAATGAATGAAGTGTTTGCAGCATCCTTTCGGCCACTGGGTGAAACCACTTTTTACTCTTTTACTTTACTGCCATTCCCGCTTCCTTTCTCCTACCCTGCTGTGCAACTTCTCTATCTATTACTTCTTAGTCCAACTGTGAAGTTTTCTCCCACTTCCACCCTAATATCTTTGCGATTCGCCTCCTTTGCTTTCTCGATCTCTTTATCATGCTGTCCAACCACTCCAACTCCCCTTTTTTCACTGCCTTCATCCCCTTAATGGCCGGAAGTGCCCAAGTGCTTGTCTCGAAAACCTGAATTTCATAAGATGTATCTCTGTCTCTTCATGAATATTTGCTTGTCCGTAGCCTATCGATACAGCCAATATGCAATACTTTCGTTCTCTGTTTTATGTGGCACAATGACATTAGCTGTTTTGATGTTTCGAAGAAACGACGACATTAACCGAGTGGTTCAGTTTCAGTTAATATAATAGTAACAAGTGTACGTTTATGACGAAAAGAAAAAAACTCTGTAACCGTCTTTGCCTGTTATCTCGGTGACCGCGAGTTCGATTCTCGGCCATTCCATTGAGGAGTCAGAGATGTGTATATCTGGTGATAGAAGTTCACTCTCGACGTGGTTCGGAAGTCACGGGAAGCCGTCGGTCCCATTGCTGAATTATTTTTGTTCCGTGCAAACAAAAATAAACAAAACAAAACCGTCCATCTGCCTCTTTGTACTTAATTACTGAATAATATCTAAATATGTGGATTCGCTAGGTGACATAACACTTAAAGTATTTAGTTATGTCCTTCCTCTGATTCAACACATAGCTATATTTGGGTTGATATTACCACTAACTGCAATAACCCTGAATCAGTAGATGGTAGTTGAGTATTGCATTTATACGGTATATACAGGTGGGTAGTAACTAGTGTATGTTGCTTTTATATTCTGGATGAAAAAGCAAGTAGAAAGCAAGTAGCACCGTTTCTTTAACTTTGCCCTCTTACGGAGCACTGAATTTAAACAGGGACAACTTACATTGGGAAAGATATCCTGAGAAATTTGCAGGGAGGAGCGACAAATGCTCATAAGAATGAAATAAGGGACTGAAAAGAAAAGGACCCGGGAAGATCAAAGACTATTGTAACGCCTGGGAAAATGTGTAAGAGAAAGTCGGTTGAATAAACTGGAAATGTTCATAGCTGGGGAACGAACAGGTGACAAAATAATGTTGTGCTGAATATAACGTCTTCGTGTGGGTTTTATTGGTAAAATATGTATTTTTTGGGGGGGGAGGGGGTGGGGGCTGAAGTTACTTCCTTTCGCTTTTTCCTTTTCTGAATGGAACTTCCCTTACTTGTCTTGTGACCATTCCCGCAGATACAGACAAATATGAGGATAAATTGGTTATTGGAAAAATGGTTCCTATAATGGAGACAGAATGCATGCACGGCACAAATGATCAGTAAGGAGGGGAAAACAACCATCTAAGAATTATTCCACTTCTCAACAAATACACACACACACACACACACACACACACACACACACATATATATATATATATATATATATATATATGTATATATATATATATATATATATATATATATATATATATATATATCATATGTATATATATATATTATACATATATATAATATATATATATATATATATATATACAAACATTCATTGAATAGAATGGCTTTCTCACTGTTAACCAGCTTTTTTGAAATTGCTTCATATTTTCTAATTATTTTCTTTACTTCATTGTTCAGGTTACTAATGGACACATATTGGGGTTCTTCCATTTACTCCAGTATTTTTACACGCGACAGCTGTTTCGTCAACCTATACGTATTGACGTTATCAAGCGTACTGATACAAATATGTTGTTTGTTGTTTAGGATTAAGCTGGCTTTATGCCAGCACGGGCTCTTGCTCATAGAGCAGCCCGTAGATACAAATAGAGAATACATGCGTTTTGTGACGTCATGAGGACGGAAAGGTAGTACAATTGCCAGATACCTATTTTTAAGTATTACAAAAGACTATAGTGAAACATAAAATAAGACAAATAAATAAATATGTTAACAACAGAAATTATATGAAAAGTTGAAAGTAAGTTATTATATACACATTCATAAATATATATTAATTACATATATGTTTAATTCACTGAAAGTCAGTGTGCGCTCCTGTCCGCGTGTGGGGGTTTTGTTCCACGCGGTTGAAGGGCTGCCTCCTACACGAGGGCAAGGAACGGTCTGCCTCACGTTGGATGTTAAGGCTGGGGACGTTGGCATGGCGATGCTGACTGCTTCTGATATCAATAAACGATTGTAGTTGCCTTCCTTGTGTATTATTTTGGTGTATGTGAGAAGTTCTTGTAATGATGGTTTTTTTATTGTGGGTATCCACAAAGTGCTGATGAAATGGCTCCTTGGTTTCTGTGGGCCTGCATGCGACGTTTGAGTGTGGTGGTTGTGTGTCCGATATAGCATTTTTGGGGGACTGACATTGCTCGTCAGCACAGACAAACTTGTATACTATATCAGATTTAACCTCTTTCTCCGTCGATGGGGCCGTACTATTTTTCATTACCAATGAGGCCGTAATGAAAAATAGTACGGCCCCATCGACGGAGAAAGAGGTTAAATCTGATATAGTATACAAGTTTGTCTGTGCTGACGAGCAATGTCAGTCCCCCAAAAATGCTATATCGGACACACAACCACCACACTCAAACGTCGCATGCAGGCCCACAGAAACCAAGGAGCCATTCATCAGCACTTTGTGGATACCCACAATAAAAAACCATCATTACAAGAACTTCTCACATACACCAAATAATACACAAGGAAGGCAACTACAATCGTTTATTGATATCAGAAGCAGTCAGCATCGCCATGCAACGTCCCAGCCTTAACATCCAACGTGAGGCAGACCGTTCCTTGCCCTCGTGTAGGAGGCAGCCCTTCAACCGCGTGGAACAAAACCCCCACACGCGGACAGGAGCGCACACTGACTTTCAGTGAATTAAACATATATGTAATTAATATATATATGTATAATGTGTATTATAATAACTTACTTTCAACTTTTTATATAATTTCTGTTGTTAACATATTTATTTATTTGTCTTATTCTATGTTTCACTATAGTCTTTTGTAAATACTTAAAAATAGGTATCTGGCAATTGTACTACCTTTCCGTCCTCATGACGTCACAAAACGCATGTAGGCTCATATTTGTATTTACGGGCTGCTCTATGTGAGCAAGAGCCCGTGCTGGCACAAGGCCAGCTTCAATCTTAACAACAACAAAACAATATTTGTATCAGTTACGGGCTGGCTCTGTGAGCAAGAGCGTGCTTGCACAAGGCCAGCTTAATCTTAAACAACAACAACATATTTGTATCAGTACGCTTGATAACGTCAATACGTATAGGTTGACGAAACAGCTGTCGCGTGTAAAAATACTGGAGTAAATGGAAGAACCCCATTATGTGTCCATTAGTAACCTGAACAATGAAGTAAAGAAAATAATTAGAAAATATGAAGCAATTTCAAAAAAGCTGGTTAACAGTGAGAAAGCCATTCTATTCAATGAATGTTGTATCCGTGAAAAATTGTGCCCTATAAGTATAATATATATATATATATATATATATATATATATATATATATAGATATCTATATATATATGTATGTGTGTGTGCGTGTTACAGAGAATATGAGAAATCAGGGATTTCACGAAATCCCTAGAGAATATGTGAAATGAACAATTCGCTTAGGGACATTTGGATCCCGAGGGCTAGTACTAAACAAGGTGAAACAGTGATTCATCTACACTGTTTCGCCATATATAGTTCTAGCCCCAGGGAAATCAAATGTATTTTGCCGTTTAGTTCTAGCCCCTGGGAAGTCAAATATATTTCGCCATGTCTAGTACTAGCCCGGGGTGGATCAAATGTCCCTAAGTGCATTTGATCCTCCAGGGACTAGTACCAAACACGGCGAAACAGTGTAGATGAATTACTATTTCGCCGTGTTTAGTACTAGCTCTCTGGAATTAAATGTTCCTGAGCGAATTGGTTATTTCACATATGCCCTAGGAATTACGTGAAATCCCTGTAATTCACATATTCCCTGTAACACATATAACAGGCAGAGAGCGCAACCAGGCTTTCCACGAACTGCCTTACATTTCAGACAGATAACGATGCATTTACGGACATTTGATACCCCAGGGGCTAGTACTAAACACGGCGTGTTTCGCCGTGTTTAGTACTGGCCTCTAGTAGATCAAATGTCCCTAAGTGCATTTCGCTATATGCCTGAAATTTCAGGGAGTTTGCGAAATGCCTGGTTTGCGCTATCTACCTGTAACATATATTATATATAATATATATATATTATATATATATATATATATATATATGATATATATATATAATATATATAATAGACAGATAAGCAAGCACCTCCACCATAAACAGATTGCCTTGGTGCTTTCTGGGAAAATAACAAGAGTAATTGTCATTTTGATATTAAGAGCAGGGCATTAGCAGTAGAAGCGTTTGTAGTAACAGTATGAGTAATAGTAGTTATAGTGGTAGCAGCATGAACGGCAAAGGCAGAAGGTGTAGAATTAGCAGTAATTATTAATAGAAAATATTTCATAATGATGTTAGAGAGAGGAAACATTTGGCTGCAAGCCCCATGCCATTTCCTTTGTCTCAGATGACACAGGAGCCTTCCTTCATATTACGGCTAGGTCGATTGATAGAGATCAATCCATGGTCTGCCCCTGTGAATATATCCTCCTCCAAATTTCTTCAGAGCTAGAAAAGGGCCCTAAAGGAAATACGAAATGTCCCCAAAACTTCGACATATATTGACATAATGATCATTGTCGCCGGTCAGTTATTGTTCCTAAAATTAGCTGTACTAATTCTAGCGTCATTACTATTGTAGTTTTTAATTGTTATAGTAGTAGTTTACTTTCTGCCTTCCCTTTCCTTGAAATGTCACTTTACCACTATGTATGCATGTATATATGAATATATATACATACACACACACGCTTATATATATATATAGATATATATATATAGATATATATATATATATATATATATATATTATATAGTGTGTATATATATATATATATATATATATATATATATAGTGTATATATATATATATAATATATATATATATATATATAATAATAAATATTGATTTTAGCATAAGTTTTTTCTAGCACCGTGTGCGAAATGCTGAGCTTTTTGCTTCCCTTTCAAATCTCTCAAATGACTGGTTCATGACAAAAATTCTATTCACACATACACAGACTCCTCTTTATCTAAATCTGTCCTGTTCTCCCGTATCAGGAGTGTTTACTCTTTTAATTTCTCAGTTAAAACCATGCACGTTCCCTGGGATACTAAGTAACTTTTATATATGTGTCTTGTAGTTTGTTATCTGAAAATTATATTGTACCCTTGAATTAAGTGTTTGGTAGTTAGTCAACTGTAATGGGCAGAGAAGGTCATGGGGTAGAAATTTCGGCTGGGCACTCCGAAAGGTGTATGAATAAAAAGACAAAAAAAAACTGTGTAGCGTGCGAGTGTGTGTGCAGATTTCTAGATCAATAATACCTCTCATTCGTTGCAGGTTCGAGCAGCTAACCAGGAGCGCAAGCGTCTGAGCAGGCTGGAGAGGAAAGAGATCGGTCTGGCCGTGATGTTACTGGTGGTCGTCACGGTGTTCTTCCTGTGCAATGTCCTGGCGTTTATCATCAACGTTTTAGAGTTGTCGCGTATCGTCATCGACGAACTCACCGTCGCCAGCAACCTGCTGGTCACGATCAATTCCTCGGTGAACTTCATCATTTATTGCATCTTCGGGCAGAAGTTCCGTAGAGTCTTCTTGAAAATGTTCTGCTCCAGGATACTGCCGGGTTCCTTGGCCAGGGACCGCGCGAACAGCGCCTACTGCGAGCCTTCCCGCTTCTTGACCAACGGCGGAGCCACAGAGACCATCTGCCTGCCTACTGCTAGCGGCCACCGGCGAAGCCACCCCTTGGCCAAACACGGGACTCCTCGCACCTCCCTGAACACAACCGTGGAGTCCACTTACCACAACAGAAGAAACGACTTCTATGAATACGATAAAAAAGAACAGTCCGCGTCTCAGTGTTTCGATTAAGCACGTTCCAGTGAACTTAGGTTTAAGAGATACTTGTGATAATGCTCATTACCCAAAAATATTTCTGTGTGCGAAATGTCTATGATCTATAAATGTGTAAATGCTTTTAAATGAATTCTGCATCATAGGTTTTTTTTTCTTTATCTCCGCCATCCTTTAAGAATCTTCAAACATTCTAAGAAAGATTCCAAGGTAAGTGATCGTTCCGGATAATGGTGATGGGAAGGACATAGATTTACAGGAAAACGAACGAGCCTTCTTGTATCCCATTGGCCTTGCTGTATCCCTTCGGCAGCTCCTTCCACGATGGCTCCATCCGTTCACTTAATATGTTTGCAACCGTGTTGAGTTATAGCCAGTTCCAAGGCAACAGATAATTCCAGAAAGGGGCCATAGAAATACTGAGTATCTACCTATGGCAACAACGAACTTTCGTGATCTCTCTTTAGTTTTCTGTAAAAGAAAACTATTGTGCCGGCTTTGTCTGTCCGTCGGCAATTTTCCGTACTTTTTCTATCCGTCCTTAGATTTTAAAAATTACTGAGGCTACAGAGCTGCAAATTGGTATGGTGATCATCCACCCTCCCATCATCAAACATACCAAATTCCAGCCCCCTGGCTACGGTAGTTTTTTTTTTTTTCTCTCATTTAAAGTTAAATCTAGCCATGATCGTGCTGGGACCGCTATAGGTGCCAACAACACAGGCCACCACCGGGCCGTGGCTTATACAGCATTATACGCTGTACAGAAATCTCGATTGTGCCAAAAGTAATTTCGGACATTCTTTTACTTGAGTTTTTTTTTCGCCAGTGACTATCTTCATTTAATTTACAAAATTTTAGCGTATAGATTTTGTGTCAGCCTATTATTTTGGTTCTCTTATAGCATTTGCTATTGAGAATTTCCTCAGTTACGTCTTTTCTTGTGATTTTCTGGATTTCTTTACCATCTATGCTGAAAATAAAAAACTCGAAAATGGAGAGATTTGCATTTCTTTCTCTGGAAGCAACATAAGAAGCTAAGTTTCTGCTATTGGATATCACTCGTACCAACACTTATCATACTTTTTTTATCTTTCCAGATCCTCCATGCCAGTCATTCAAAAAATAAATAAATAAAAATGACTCCACATTGCATTCATACCTGAAGGCATCATAAAACGAACTCTTAAATTCGACTTCAATCATCTCTTGCTATCAGCTTCCTAAAAGATCTTCAGGTTACTTCAAAGGCAAACTGATGTTTGTGAAGAGTGGTCCCAGACCAGTTCGCCCTTCTGTTATAGGAAGGATTCTCGTGCAGATCTCATGACTGCTGCGCCGTCTCAGGTTTCTTCATTAAAGGGAATTAATTGGATGGCAACAAAAAAGAAAACGAAAAAAGTGGAACGCATCTCTATCATCCTATTATCAAAGTCAGTGGGGTCGATATCATATGATTAAATTGATCCAATTGAAGTATTCCATGAAAGCGACTGAACGAGGAATAATAGCACGTGTTTTTTTTTTTCCAAAAAGGCGGGAAAGAGCCAGATGATAAGTAAACAACTCCTGCTCCTTTCTTTGACTAAAGGGAATCCATAATGAGATATAATTTCTCATATATGTATATATATGTATATATAAATACGTATATATGCACACAATTATATATATATATATATATATATATATATATATATATATGTGTGTGTGTGTGTGTGTGTGTGTGTGTGTGTGTTGTGTGTGTGTGTGTGTGAATAACTTGATCACGAAATATATAAAACGTGATGCAATGTATAGATAAAGGTAATGCCACTGAGGAAAATAAAAAAACGAGAACTGCCGAGATCTTAACGACCCTTTCGTTAAGACCAAAAGATCTCGGCAGTTCTCGTGTTTTCATTTTCCTCCGTGGCATTACCTTTATGTGTGTATATATACTATATATATATATATATATATATATATATATATATATATATATATATATATATATATATATATATATATATGCTCCATTTCTGAGGCTTTTGTTGTATCAGTACCTTTTAAAGGCTCAACATCGTAGTTTACAGCTCGAAAGGATTTTAAGGTCACTAAAGATAGTAGTGGATCTTGCAATGTAGGTCCTTTTTTTCTTTAATGGCAGCATTAAGATGTATAATTTATGACATTTTGTTCAGATAACTTCCTGCAACAGTTCTGAAGCAGGTATATAACATGTAAAATTCCTGTAAAATCTTTTTAAAAAGTCGGTATGCTGTGATGCAGGAGAATTTCCTGACATACCGGCTTTCTCATTGTTGATGTGGAAGCCTTCAATCACACAATTCGATGATTTAGCGAAAACGACTGCACAATAATATGATTCTGTAACTCTAGGGTTTACCCAAATGTGTACTAGATTCTAGTGCAGGGGTTTTCAACCTTTTCCTCCACGTACCCTTTCGGGTATTTGTATTGTCAGTAATGTACCCCCTTCACTTTGTATAACGTGAAAAACAAAACCATCTCAGAAAAACGGTACAGAGGGGAAGTAAGTACATAACTCTCCTTACATAACCAATAATATTGTAAACAAAAAGAATTTCATAAAAAAATAAGGAAAATTTTTTTATAGTTATTTACCTCTGGCTATGCAGTAAGTTCAAGGTTATGGTTCTGAGCTGCAAAAATAAAATGCATTATTATTACATCAGCTCCAAAGGAGTTAATGAAATGGCTGAGACTGTTTTCATTAACTGTCTTAGATGGCCGAGGAGGAGTTTTTGCCAAAGCACATTCAATGTCGGTCGGCATCTAACATTCATTTGAGTGCCTTGGGGAGCGCGTACCCCCGACAGACCCTTGGCGTACCAAAGGTTGAAAACCCCTATTCTAGTGCCATACTGGCATTTCCAATATTCGGTATCTGTTGGTTGGAGAGTCCAGAAGTCCACATTAGGCCTCCTGCACCCAATCGAACTTACGGCAATAGTTCCAGCTGGCATAATGCCGGCTTGACGTAAACTAACCAGCCTTCATTAGTCATATTCATCCTATGGCACAGTAGTCCCGTGGTATATAAACATGAAAAAATGCTCGAAGGTGAGATGAAAGGATAGATAGTAGAAACTGAGCTTTCGTGGTTATCCCAAGACCTGATCACAATTACTATGATCAGGTCTTGAAATAAAGACGAAAGGTCAGTGTCTACGATCTTTCCTGTCACCTCTCGTGCAAGGGTTCTTATTAAATTCGTATTCGTATTAAATGAATATGGAATGTCCCCTTGAAATACGCCTGTTGAGTTGACGGTTTCGAAACGTCGAAAGTATATGCGAGAGTTTCAACGCCTAAAGAAAGTTAAATTCATTCAGAGATAATAATTTTATGTTTGCGAATGAGAAAGCTTAGATCGGAAGTGGGACGTGCCTTTGGCAAATTCCTTTTTATCACCCCTCTTTCCAGTGTGCATTCTATACACCAAATGCATTGTTGCTTACGATGTGTTTGTTCTTGTATGCATACATATTTTGAGTATATGAGAAGAGAATATGCATAAAGTGGCTTTTGCATTTCGCAATAATCTAGCACACGGCCGCCTCCACAATACAAGCGTTGAAATCCAAAATAGGAAATGAACGAAAATAGGAAAACTTTTGCCCGATGGAACTGCAAATGGTAATTGCTGATGTTCATATATAACAACTGCAGATAGCTATCATTTTCAATATATAGGAACAATAAACAAACATATAAGAAATTATTCCTATTTATTTCTTCCACAAAAAAGTTCTCACTACACTGTGAGTACGATGGTTAAACTTCACGAATATAAAATGCTAAGAATGATCAGGAATGCCCTAATGTCAATAACAAAGACTGTGAGTTATGGCAGTGCCTGAACGCTGTCTCATCCAAGGCATACCTATGCAGCTGTAGAAAGGAGAAAGATCTATAAGGTATATTTACATACGAGAGTATAAGTTCAGGTAAGTTTTCTTGTTCATGAGTGTTATGTATAATGTATAAGAAATGCTTGTGGCTCGAAATCAAGTATAATGTCTCTTCTGGTGAAAAATAACGATAAATTACTAATGTGTACAGCACGCTTTTTATAACCATATCATTGCAACAATCCTTACTAATGTGTGTTGTTCAAATAAAAGGCTGAATGAAATAATAATAAAATAAATTTCAGAGGAAAGAATTTCAAAGCACTTAGCATTGTCTTCACCATTTTTCTTCTAAATCTTTAACCCAAAATTGTCAGACGAGCCGAAGAATACATAATATATAAAAAAGGTTTGCTTAGCAATTAATTATAAATACGTTAATTAATTGGTATAATTCTATCATTACCGAAGGACAGCTTGACTGCCACGTTATGACACAATGTCCCAGTCGCTGTAGTCCGTCTGGTCCGGATCCCGCTTCCGACCTTCGTAGAGGTAATCATACTCCTCTCTGGAAAGGGAAATGTGACAATAGCTAAATAGATAAACAAGTAAATGAATAAGGAAATCAATAAATGAATAAATAAATACATAGATAAATGAATAAGCAGATAAATAAATAGCAAAAATAAATGAAAAGAACAATAAATAGATACATAAATGAGTGCCTAAGTAAATAAATAATAAATAAATAAGTAAACGATAAAATAAGTAAATAAATGGATACATAAATGAGCAAGTGATAAACTAATTAAAATAAATAAACAAATAGACAAATCAATGAATGAATCAGTTAATAAATAAATAGATAAAGTAAATAGATAGATAGATAGATAAGCAAAATGAATGAAAAAATAATGAGATAAAAGACTAAATAAATAAATAAAGTTAATAAATAAGTAAATAATTAAAAGAATGAATGAATAAAACAATACAAAAATAAACACATTTGCAGGCACGCATTACTTGCACGTGTAAATGTGTATACTTATCGCAGGTCTGACTGAAACTTTCCCATGAAGGCGACTGGCCAATAATGTAATTTGCACTCACAAAAGCAATAAGAAATACATTTTCTCCCGGGAGATGCCACGAGGGCGCCTCCGCGGGCCTTCCTTGACGGAAGGAATGCAGAAGTGATTAAAAATACTCATCTGAAAATAAAAATACACATCTAAACACGTGGACGTCACGAAGAAATGGAAGTCACTCACATGTCACAGTTGGGACCGGTGAAACCGCGGTCGCAGTGACACACATTCGGGCCAATGCAGCGTCCTCTGTCGCCACATCCGTTTTCACAGACGTCTGCGAAGGAATTCGGGCCTTAGTGTATTGACATATTTGCTGGGTTTTAAAAAGGGCTATCGGCAAGAGGGACATGCTTCGAAAACGTCACGTATCGGAAAGGGACGGAGATAAAAATCTCAGTGAGATTTTCATGGAGAAATGCAGTACAAATCTCTGCTAAGGTGAAAGAGAAAATGAAATTAAATCGTAAATTTATAATAAAATAAGTGAAACTGAAGGAAATTAGACATCAAAGAAATACAGCATTCAACAAAATCACAGCTCTTGCATCGAAAGTAAGCATTATTGTTACTAGTTAATATTAATGTTACTTTTTATGCATATTTCACCAGTCTTTGTAATGATTTTAACCCAGTTAATAGTGTTTGAGAAAAAAAACATTAAATCACGCACTATATCCAGAATTAACAAAAACTACAGATATGGCGTTACTCTTTCTTTCTTTTTTTGAGACTTAGTATTGATAATTGAACTTACTATTTAAACAAAAATAAAAATAAAAACTTCTACTGTATAGAAACAAGTTTCCACTTACATTTCTGGCATCTTACACCAGCATACCCGGGCAGACAAGTACACCGACGAGGCCCAGTGCAAATGCCCCCATTGAGACACGTAAGGGGGCATTGAGCTGTTGGGAAGGAGCAGGGGTTGGTTGTTAGGTCAAGCAATTACTGGAAAAGCTAAGAATGATTGATGTTTAGTTTCTTCCGGGGAGCTGTAGAAGATGCCTCTGATGAACACTTACCTGATAGATTGTCACCTGGGATGACCAGAGCGTTAGGCAGATCAAGTAGTTAGGGTTTATTAGTGTTTTTTTTTGGGGGGGAGGGGGTGGGGGGGGGGGGGGGCGCTGGAGGGTGACTGATAGCAACTGGCTTCTTGCGAAGCGTTAGGATGGTAGCGAATGTTACTTGTTATGATCTGATTAGGTCTGTCAGTTCTTGGGCATTCAGACCGTATTTCAAACAAGGCACAAAAACAGTCCTAGCAGGCGGTAAGAGATCCGTGTCCAGATAAAAAAAAAAAAGGTAAATAAACCTAAATGAATTAGAAGAAGTATATGTGTATTATGATTCATGGGATTTCCCGTTGAAGCTGACAATGTTTCCATTATGATTAGTCAAAAAGGCTATGCAGTTGACTTGTTTTTGCTTTAATTATGATTGCATATACTTTTTACGTAAAAGTGTAAGATACAGAAAGTAAAAATCTTAAATAAAACGCCATTTTTGCTTTAAAGATTCATATCCCTACGTCAGCTTTTGCCTATTTTCACCAGGGCTTTGTCAAAGTTTATAGGCGTAAAGTATTTGATGTATGAATCGTGAGTGTTTTGTGTAAAATATCTTTTTTTTAAAAAAAGTCCCTTTTCCTTCCAATGTATATGGAAATAACCGGTGTCCGTGAACAGAGTTTTGTTATGCCATTGAAAGGAATCAATCAACCAGTTCCGGAAATTCACGAATAGTTTAATCTCTGTCACTTGAGAGCAAAACTATTCTTCCCAGGAAGCATCAAAGCTTTTGTTTCATGCTTCCATTACACTTCGCTGATCTTTTGTTTGTGTGATACGATTACCATCCAACTATAGCCTTCCGATCCACAATTGTGATATTAATTTCAATCGCCTGTTGCTGCTGCACATTGCAAGGTTATACACAACATCGATGAATTATTAAGCAAAACGGATTAGCTTCCAGCAGGATTACTGTATAAATGTTCTGTTGCGTTTGTTACGAAAGCAGAAAATGCCTGTGTGGGGTTTTGTAGCTGCGCTTAGAGCAAGACCGACTGCAAGACTCACGGTTCTGGCAACGATGCCCGCCATATCCCGGCAGGCACCTGCACTTGTATGGAGCCACGCAAGTGCCTCCGTTCAGGCATGGAGCTGGACACTTGGCTGTTTTTAGGCGGTAAGGAGAAATAATGCAGGAGGTCAATGAGAGACATCTATCGAGTGAAAGCAAAGGGATTATCACATGGTCTGAATTTACCACTAATGTTGAGAGAACCTTCCAGTAATGATGGTCATTATGAGTATCATGATAGAATAACATCAATATCTTAACATACGAGTATAATGAAACAATGTTTGGATTATACTAATAGTTTAACACTCGTACGTAACAAAACTTTTTATTCAACGCAAAGTCCAGCTGTTACAATGATGTAAGATAAATGGAATACAATATTAATTTCATTCTAAAGGTACTTCATGGATTCTTTACTAGATACAGGGTATTGTTGCTGGGTGATATCTACTGCGCTAAGTGTTTGAGTTACTTTCCATTAAATATATTTGTTACTCAAGATTATGTAATTAGTGAGATCTGATTAAGACAATCTCGGAACTTGGTATTTCCACGAACTTACCATGCTGACAGCGATCCCCTGTGTATCCTGGTGGGCACAGGCACAGCGTATTGCTGGCACAAATGCCACCGTTGAGGCACTGTCTGGAACACTTGCCAACGCACTTAGGTGACCCTGACCAGGATCCATCCCCCGTGCAGGTAAGCACTGTTGTGCCGTTGGCGTAAGTTCCTGTGGAAATGCAAAGTTTTCGTTGTTCATTTCGGTCTGTCGAGAGCTGAGAGCGTCCGGTACAAAGGTGACATTTCGTCGAACCAAAAACGTCAAACAAGGATGATTCGAACATTAGAAAATGATTTTCATACATGGGTAAACATTAAAATTCTAGACGCCTTATCACGTTTGTTTATATATATATATATATATATATATATATATATATATATCTATATATATATAATATATATATATATATAATATATATATATATATATATATATATATATACATATATAAATATATATAAATCTATATATTTGTTATAAATATATATATTATATATATATTATAATATATTATAAATTTATATATATAAATATATATTATATAATATATATATATATATATGATATATATATATAATTATATATATATATATATTATTAATATAATATATATATTATGTATATATATATATATGTATATATATATATATATACATATATATATATATAAATATATATATATATATATATATATATATATATATATATATATATATATATATACACATACACACACACACACACACACACATATATATAATATATATATATATATATATATATATATATATATATATATATATACTTACGTATATATATATATATTATATATATATATATATATATATATATATATGTGTGTGTGTGTGTGTGTATATACATATATATTTCAATTTTAGGTCATCGAATGTGAAGAAGAAACGTAGAGTCAGTTTCTATGTAATTTGAAAATTGAAGCACATTTGCTGTAAGATTCTGTAGTCAATTTTTCGTGCAAGTTATTCAAGTTATTTTCAGGCCTTTTGAGCCTATCTGTCGGGAAGCCTTATACTGTTTTTTACCATTTCATTACATACTGACCTGGAGGACAGCGGTAATAGACGTGGTCCCTGTAATAAAAGGAACGGCCAAGAATGACCCCTCCATCCATATTAATCTTGGGTCTGCCACATGAGATTCCTGTCGGGGAGAAGAGATTTTATTTCATTATTGGTTGTACAAGTTACCGGAGGTCTAACGTTAAGTTTAAGACTATATTTTTTGAAGTTTACTACAAGGAAACAAATTCAGTGTTACTTATTTACCCATAACAAGATGCTGATCTAATACAAAAAAAAAAAAAAAATTTGCAATCGTGCGAGGTAACATTGGATTTCAAACGTGCTCGTTTAAGAACCCGAGAATACGATGCTATTTAACTGAAGAGTAAAGTACTTAAGTCCCTGAAATATCACTGTAAACATACTGAGGATATTCTATATTCAAAAATCCGTACTACTGCCTGACTGTAGACCAATACAGGTTCAGTCAGTACATACTCGAGCACTGTCCCTGGAACTTTGACCAGCGACCATTGTGGAGGCATTTGATGGAGAGGTCGCCCCTGGCAATGTGACCCTCTTGGCATTTGTATCTCAGCTGATCCTTAAAGACGAAGTTCTCTGCGGCAGTTGAAGTGATATGTTGAGTATTCGGGGGGCTTGGTGGTTCTCCACAAGACACGGCTGTTGGAAGAAGTAAAAATATAAAAAGTGATATTAAACATTCAAGATTACGAGGAAGAGGTAATAAACTATTTTGCCAATGACGTTATGTTACTGCATGTAGACATATGCTTAAAGAGAAAATCCAAAATTTCTAAAATGGGACCCATTTGCTTGCCATTCATTCAGTGAGAAAAGATATCTTTAGAAAAAATAAAGGACTTATATAATAAATTTCTTTAAATAATCGCCTTTGAGAACAAATACTAGAACTCTAAACGAAATTATATATATATATATATATATATATATATATATATATATAATATATATATATAGAATATATATATATAATGAACTTGATTGTCCAACAAAAAGAATTGTTATCATTAATGTTCGAAACCCTACAGGTAAAAAGGCAATATGTAGAAAAGAAATCGTTATGGAAAGTGAAATAAAACTGATGTAAAGAACATTTTCACAGCTCACGTAAAAGGAGAAATAACATCGTCACAGTGAGCTCACGAATGGTGTTGGAAGGTCTTTTGAAGGCTCGAATTCAATCGAAGGAATATCTCTGTATGTTCCTGCCAAGTCTTGCCTATTAGGCAAAAGGCGCTTTACGGAACAAGAAACGAAAGCACTCTAACAAGAACACTTGCCTTGTTCGCCTGGATAGCATTTCCAGTGGGAGCAGCTGGAATGGTTGGCTTGCCAGCAGACGAACAGAAGACATACAGGCACTTACTTCAGACTGAATATTTTGCTTTCGAGATGGAATTGTTTTACTGAGAATTATGTCTCTTATTGTATGATGTAAATAAATTAGTAAAACCGGAGAAAAAACCTAGTAGCATTAAAGCAGAGATAAAAGAAAAAATTACGTAAAAGGAGGGGCAGTACGGTTAGCTGTCAACAAAAGACAAAGGGAATAATTTATTTTATTAAGTATGGTTATAATATTAATATTAATTAAAAATATGTACCATAATAAATTCAAAATCTCATGCATACTCACGGTGAGAGAGAGAGAGAGAGAGAGAGAGAGACCGAACGACGAGAGAGAGAGAGAGAGAGAGAGAGAGAGAGAGAGAGAGAGAGAGACCCATTGAATATACTATATATATATATATATATATATATATATATATATATATATATATATATATATATATATATATATATATATATTATATACATTAGTAAACATGACAATTTTAGATTCTTCCCAATAAAAAAGAAAAAAAAATATCGGATAAGAAAGAAGAGAAATGGAATGGAGGAGTGGGATGTTAAATGCGAAATATGAAAAAGCAGATATTAATGCGATAATAAACTAGGCAAGGAAACTCACGTTTGCAAGTCGGTAAGTCAGCCGACCAATTTCCTGTGGGCAAGCACTCTGCTTGCCATTCCCCGTCAATTTCGTAGCCCTTCTCGCAAGCAAACTTCACTTTGTCCCCAAACTTCGTCCCCACGCCCATCACGAAGCCCTTCTCTGGAGGCGTAAGTTCGCCGCAGTCAACACCTGTGTTGAAGGCTGAATGAATTATAATCGCTCGTTCAATTCACTGTACAAAGTTAAGCATTAATGAATTTATGTTGGGTATTGGGTATCCTCCGCGCCCTTTCATGAAGGAACCGATGCCATAGAATGAGATAACAAGCAATTTCTTCTTGCATTGTGATATAACCTCAAAACTCTCGAGGTCTTTTTGATCACTGGTTTCCCAGTAATTGTTTTGATTCTTGGCCCAGTCCATCGGAAAAGACGCTTTACAGGGTTTGTACCTAATAAAACAGATTGTTAGTTTACTCTGTAAGTATAACAAATATTGTTGTTAGACTTTGCGGCAGTCAGCAAACATGTAAGTCTAACTTTTTATTGAAACAAGCAAGGGGCAGAATTTTCAAAGGGTCCAAAATATCATGCCAGAATATTGCACGATACTAAATTCGACTTATTCAATTGAGTTCCTCGGACGCTGAGGAGCGCAACGTCCCTCTGTCTCCAATGGTTTCATTTACTTGAAATATAACATTCATTCCACTCCTACTAAAAAAAAAAAAATAAAAAAAAAAAAATGGAATTTCAACTGTTTTATCTATTGTATATAAAATCACATTTTATTTACAACCATTTGCCACCAGTATCCAGTTCTGCTGCTAATCCTCTTCATTAAACTGTTCCCATATGTTTTTGTAAAACTTCTCATTCAACGCATGATTCACGTCAGACTTAAGGAATGTCACGTAATTTTCATTCCCGCAACACGCGAGCACACCCATACACGCACGCACACACCCACACACACACACACACACACACACGCGCGCGTGCGCACAGACACACACATATATACATTTATATGTGTATGTATATATATATATATATGTGTGTGTGTGTGTGTGTGTATGAGTGACGGGTCTTAATACTCAGTACATACGATCTAACTCTGGAACCTATCAATAAGGACCTATCTATACAAGAGTTAGAAACCCCGATATCTATAAATCTCAATATGACTGAGAAAAACCCAAACATAAATCTATAAATGAACAACATGAACTGTAGACTGAAACCTTACGGTGGCACTGTGGGGAGTCCCCACTCCAAGTGGCATCAGCAGTGCAGATTCTGGAGTCGTTTCCGTAGATTTGATAACCTACTTTGCAGTAATAAAGGACCTCAGAGCCCAACTCGGTCAGGGATATTTCTACTTGACCATTTTCAGGATCCTGAGGGGAGACAGAGAGGGGAGAAAATGGTTGAATGTATGGAGGTATTCGTTGTCAATAAATAACATCCATTCTATAATAATAATAATAATAATAATAATAATAATAATAATAATAATAATAATAATAATAATAATAATAATAATAATAATAATAATAATAATAATGTTGGGAAATACTCTCTATCACGAGAGTATATATAATGTTCTCAGGGGTCCACAATAATAAAAAAAATTTTGATAGTTCATGTATAATTTAAAAACACTACACAGCTTTCGAACCCTTCCCTGACTTCATCTTCAGTCCAAGACTACAGATGAACCCAGGGAAGGGTTTGAAAGCTTTGTAAAATGTTTTTAAATTATACACGAACTATTAACATTTTTTTTTATTGTGGACCCCTTAGAACAAAATAATAATAATAATAATAATAATAATAATAATAATAATAATAATAATAATAATAATAACTCAGTGAGTGTCCCTATATATCTTTTAGTGGGACATTAACTATAATCCAGTTAGTACCCTTCCTTTTCTCAGTTTTAGATATTTCCTTGTGTTATTTCTGTCTCTTTTTGTAATTCATTCTTTGCTATTCTTTCATTCTCTGTATTCTTGTTTTTCAACCAGGACGAACATGTGAAGAGCCGTTGTACAGCTGTTCAGGCAGAAGTATGATTATAATCTGTAATTACAATCTTGTGATATCTACTTGTTGCCTTCTTGATGCAACACTTCTGGGTGTAGTCAGGTCTCCACTTATGAGAAATCAATCTGTCCTCAGCCTCAATCAGGACATGGGCCGGATCATGGAATGGTGTTGGTTGGGTATGAGATTGAACTCCAGTAAAACGAAATCTATTGAAATTAGCAGATCTCGTACAGATTCCCCACCCTGTCCTCCCCTTATGGTTGGTAGAACTTTGCTGAATGATTCTGGAGCTTTAACTATTCTAGGTGTGCCTTTTGACTCACATATAACTTTTGAGAAAGATCCAATGAAAGTTTCAGCAAATGCCACACGAAAGTTGGGTATTGTTCGTGAGGCCTCATACATTTGTAACAGTGATAACATCAGTGCGACCTGTTTTTAGGTCATATGTGCTTCTTTTGCTATAGTATAGATTCACATTAAGAAGTAGAAGAAAGTAAAGAAAAATCCAAAAAGGAAAGATCCCACCTTTAAAAAAGATAATTGATAAATTAATAAGCAGATGAAAATGTATTAAAATGTAAGAAAAATGGTATTAGAGTAGTAATGCATTGTACCTTTGCTTGAACTTCTGAAGATCCAGTTGCACGATTTCCTCAAGGAGGAAGTTCTACAGTCCAACGTTGTGAGGAAAGAATAACCTCTGGAACTGAGAAGTTCGTCAGCGAGGCATATTTACTGCATATTGGTGTTGCTATTCGACGGATCTGGCTGCTTTCGGCAGGTGAGGGGGATCAGGGATCAATGGTGAATGTGAAAGATCTCTGTTGAAATACAGCTTATGAAAAAGTGGCAAACAAGAGATCATCCGTCGAAGGTCCAAGTCATAACTACTACTATTAGGAAACAAACCTACCACCACGAAACACTCTATCTAAAAGAGATAAATCTGTGGCAGGAGCAAATATCCACACCGGAGAACAGTGTACTATAGTAGACTCACATCAACCATGTATTTGATGTCTAGGCCAGTCCCTTACGACGCTCCTGATTGGCCGTTGATAAGCCAATCACAGGGCTGGAAACTCTCAGTCTCTCGAGAGAGTTCGCATGGGTACGATCTATGTTCCACCTCTCCTGAGGGATACCTCTTTCAGGAAAGATGGAACATACATCCTGCCTATGTGAACTCTCTCGAGAGACTGAGAGTTTTCAGCCCTGTGATTGGCTTATTAACAGCCAAACAGGTGTGTAATAAGGGACTGGCCTGGTCATCAAATGCATGGTTGATGTGAGTCTACTATAGTACACTGTTCTCCGGTGTGGATATTTGCTCCTGCCACAGATTTATCTCTTTTAGATAGAGTGTTTCGTGGTGGTAGGTTTGTTTCCTAATAGTAGTAGTTATGACTTGGACCTTCGACGGATGATCTCTTGTTTGCCACTTTTTCATAAGCTGTATTTCAACAGAGATCTTTCACATTCACCATTGATCCCTGATCCCCCTCACCTGCCGAAAGCAGCCAGATCCGTCGAATAGCAACACCAATATGCAGTAAATATGCCTCGCTGACGAACTTCTCAGTTCCAGAGGTTATTCTTTCCTCACAACGTTGGACTGTAGAACTTCCTCCTTGAGGAAATCGTGCAACTGGATCTTCAGAAGTTCAAGCAAAGGCGCAATGCATCACTACTCTAATACCATTTTTCTTACATTTTAATACATTTTCATCTGCTTATTAATTTCTTAATGATCTTTTTTAAAGGTGGGATATTTCCTTTTTGGATTTCCCTTTACTTTCTCTTACTTCTTCTTAATGAACGCAATATTCTTTGGAAACTTGAATTTTAAGTCAATGGTCCCTGTGCGCTTGTTCCATATGAATAGGTTTCATCTTCTAAACAACAGCAACAACAACAACAACAACTTTTATAATAATAATAATAAAATAATAATAATATAATAATAATAATAATAATAATAATAATAATAATAATAATAATAATAATGAAGGATTAAACGAAAACGACGTAAATGGAACCTCTGGCAACAGAGGAGCTTCGTCCCGGCAACCAGGTATTCAACCCA
This sequence comes from Macrobrachium nipponense, assembly GCF_015104395.2. NCBI lineage: Eukaryota > Metazoa > Arthropoda > Malacostraca > Decapoda > Palaemonidae > Macrobrachium > Macrobrachium nipponense. The sequence goes on from NC_087201.1 coordinate 108,796,027, forward strand.
ATTGAAGGGGAAGACGGTCAGGTACTTGGAGGTCGTCATCCAGCAACTGATCACCACAACGACAATAATCAACAGCTGAGATTGGAGCTACAGAAGGCAAAAAGGAAGAAATGGACAAGAGAAGAAAATAAGGAAATATGGAGATGCTACATCAGAAGCAACCCGACGGAGAGAGGATATAGAAGAAGATTGGTCAACATCTGGAATGAGAGGAATAACACCCCCCAAACAGAGCAGAGGCTGGCAGACCAAGCAAGGAACATAAAGAAAAAGAACTGGCTCTCCCCAACAGAAAGAGAAGAACTGGAAAGGGAAATGTCACACGACAACGAATTACACAAGACGAACTTAGATGACGATTGCCACAGAAGACGACAGGGAGGATGAGGTATCAAACAACGACACACGAAGAAACACCGACGAAGTAACAGAGAGGACGGAATGGGTAGAAAAGATTAGACAATGGATGGAGCCAGATACAGAGAGAACAAAGATCCCCTCCATGAAGGCCTACAACACCAAGAAATTAAGGGAGAAAACAAGTGAGGTCAATGAAATAATGGGCATAATACACACCACCAGTATCACAGAAACAAATAACTTGACATATGCAGGAGCAAGATTAGTAGCAGAACTGATGGGAATTCGAACACCAACACCACCAGCACAACCAACCAAACAGCAACCAAAACAGCAACCTCCTTGGAAAAGGCGCCTGGAAAAGCAAATCATGGTGATGAGATCTGACTTGAGTAAACTGAAAGAGATGGCAGAAAAAAGGCTAAGAAGCAAGAAAACAACGGAGGAACTCAACGAGAAATACAAAGTACAAGAGAGGGGATTAAACAACACAATAGAAGATGTAAAACAGAGGCTTAAGGCCAAAGCACATAAGATCCAACGGTACATGAAGCAGGAATAAGGGATACCAACAGAACAAACTATTCGGAACCAACCAGAAAGACTATACAGCCAACTACGAGGGGAAGACAACCACCAGAAATTCCCGAAGCCGAACCAAGTAAGAGACTCTGGGAAAACATATGGAGCAATCCGGTATCACACAACAAACATGCAACATGGCTCCAGGAAGTCAAGGAAGAAGAAACAGGGAGAATAAAACAAAGATTCACAGAGATCACGACAGACACAGTCAGACACCAACTAAAGAAAATGCCAAACTGGAAAGCCCCAGGTCCCGATGAAGTCCATGATACTGGCTCAAAAACTTCAAGGCCCTACACCCACGAATAGCAGAACAACTCCAGCATTGTATCTCAAATCACCAAGCACCCAAATGGATGACCACAGGAAGAACATCCTTAGTACAAAAAGACAAGAGTAAGGGAAATATAGCCAGTAACTACAGGCCTATCACCTGCCTACCATACAAAATGTGGAAGTTACTAACAGGTATCATCAGTGAAAGGCTATACAACTACCTAGAGGAGACAAACACCATTGCCCACCAACAGAAAGGCTGCAGAAGGAAGTGTAGGGGCACAAAAGACCAGCTCCTGATAGACAAAATGGTAATGAAGAACAGTAGGAGAAGGAAAACCCACCTAAGCATGGCATGGATAGACTATAAGAAAGCCTTCGACATGATACCACACACATGGCTAATAGAATGCCTGAAAATATATGGGGCAGAGGAAAATACCATCAGCTTCCTCAAAAATACAATGCGCAACTGGAATACAATACTTACAAGCTCTGGAATAAGACTAGCAGAGGTTGAATATCAGGAGAGGGATCTTCCAGGGCGACTCACTGTCCCCACTACTCTTCGTAGTAGCCATGATTCCCATGACAAAAGTACTACAGAAGATGGATGCAGGGTACCAACTCAAGAAAAGAGGCAACAGAATCAACCATCTGATGTTCATGGACGACATCAAGCTGTATGGTAAGAGCATCAAGGAAATAGATACCCTAATCCAGACTGTAAGGATTGTATCTGGGGACATTAGGATGGAGTTTGGAATAGAAAAATGCGCCTTAGTCAACATACAAAAAGGCAAAGTACGAGAACTGAAGGGGATAAAGCTACCCAGATGGGAGTAACATCAAACACATAGATGAGACAGGATACAAATACCTGGGAATAATGGAAGGAGGAGATATAAAACACCAAGAGATGAAGGACACGATCAGGAAAGAATATATGCAGAGACTCAAGGCGATACTCAAGTCAAAACTCAATGCCGGAAATACGATAAAAGCCATAAACACATGGGCAGTGCCAGTAATCAGATACAGCGCAGGAATAGTGGAATGGACGAAGGCAGAACTCCGCAGCATAGATCAGAAAACCAGGAAACATATGACAATACACAAAGCACTACACCCAAGAGCAAATACGGACAGACTATACATAACACGAAAGGAAGGAGGGAGAGGACTACTAAGTATAGAGGACTGCGTCAACATCGAAAACAGGCACTGGGGCAATATCTGAAAACCAGTGAAGACGAGTGGCTAAAGAGTGCATGGGAAGAAGGACTAATAAAAGCAGGACGAAGACCCAGAAATTATTACAGAGACAGGAGAAAGACAGAAAGAACATGAGGACTGGCACAACAAACCAATGCACGGACAATACATGAGACAGACTAAAGAACTAGCCAGCGATGACAATTGGCAATGGCTACAGAGGGGAGAGCTAAAGAAGGAAACTGAAGGAATGATAACAGCGGCACAAGATCAGGCCCTAAGAACCAGATATGTTCAAAGTACGATAGACGAAAATAACATCTCTCCCATATGTAGGAAGTGCAATACGAAAAGTGAAACCATAAACCACATAGCAAGTGAATGCCCGGCACTTGCACAGAACCAGTACAAAAAGAGGCATGATTCAGTAGCAAAAGCCCTCCACTGGAGCCTGTGCAAGAAACATCAGCTACCTTGCGTAATAAGTGGGTACGAGCACCAACCTGAGGGAGTGATAGAAAACGATCAGGCAAAGATCCTCTGGGACTATGGTATCAGAACGGATAGGGTGATACGTGCAAACAGACCAGACATGACGTTGATTGACAAGGTCAAGAAGAAAGTATCACTCATTGATGTCGCAATACCATGGGACACCAGAGTTGAAGAGAAAGAGAGGGAAAAATTGGATAAGTATCAAGATCTGAAAATAGAAATAAGAAGGATATGGGATATGCCAGTGGAAATCGTACCCATAATCATAGGAGCACTAGGCACGATCCCAAGATCCCTGAAAAGGAATCTAGAAAAACTAGAGGCTGAAGTAGCTCCAGGACTCATGCAGAAGAGTGTGATCCTAGAAACGGCACACATAGTAAGAAGAGTGATGGACTCCTAAGGAGGCAGGATGCAACCCGGAACCCCACACTATAAATACCACCCAGTCGAATTGGAGGACTGTGATAGAGCAAAAAAAAAAAAAAAAAAAAATAATAATAATAATAATAATAACAACAACAACAACAATTTATCATCAGAATTTGCAATACTGTCATCCTTGATTCATCTAAAATCATTTGTATGTTATAGTGACCTTTTGCAACTCAAAATCTAGCTCATATATAGCATTGCTCATGGAGAAAGAATGTCTAGTTTTTGTGGTTTGTTCCTCCTTTGTTTACTGCTTTTTCTTAAGAAAACTATTTGTGTTTGTTTATTCCCACATCTCCTTGTATTTCTTTTCAATAAATTGAGCAAGAAAAACCAAAGAATTCTAGGAATTCAGTGTTTTCTCAAAACAATAATTCAATATACCTTTAAGGAAACGAGAAGGGCGCGTATATGTTAACTGACAGTCTGGTCTGTTGCTTTCCTCCCCATGTTTTGTCGACATATCGACGTCTGAGCCATCGAAGACAGATTGATTTCTCTGCACTTTATGATGCAGCGTTTTATAACTGAACCCTTCGAACCTGAGTCTGGCATGTGAAGACAAAGCCTGGTATTTCCGAGGCCTTAAAACCAGGTCTCTGCTTGGTTCCACCAAGGTTGTGTGTGTGTGTGTCTGTGTGTGTGTGTGTGTGTGTGTGTGTGTGACACAGATGATCGCAGTCCAAACAGAATAGATTTTACGTTTAAATATCACAAAATCTTAGACGAAACAACGGCAAGAGAGCATTATGTACTT
>NC_087201.1:108807649-108825149 GCF_015104395.2 Macrobrachium nipponense
GATCTTTTTACAGTAGTTTTCTCCGTAAAAACTTGAGACTAATATCCGTTGCTTCTTGAAGAATGTTGTAACAACAGTCACGAATTTGATGATGACATCAGGTTACTATGCTTTCAAAGGGGGTTATTTATTAATGATTATCTTTAAAGTGGTCTCGTGTAAAAAGATCCAAGAATGGTTTCATTCATATATACATACACACACACACACACACATATATATATATATATATATATATATATATATATATATATATATATATATACATATATATATCTGTGTGTGTGTGTATGCATGTGTGTATGTATATGTATAGTATATAGTATATATATATATATATATATATATATATATATATATATATATATATAATATAAACGCTGAATTCTGAATTATACGCGATCGTCTTGAAGATGTTTTCTGATTATTGAGCATAGTAACCATAACTGAAATTTATCTGAGAGAAGCAACATACATTTATCTCGGATTTTCTTTATAAAACAGCCTAGAAATAATGAAAAAAAATTCACACCTCGATTCTACCGAAATACGGGAAAAGGAAGGCAATTCCTGGTCCTAACTTGGCAACTACGAAATATAAGGCCAATTTGTGACATAAACTTTATAGCCTTTATAGAGAAATAAAGTTTCCTACGGGTTATGATTTACGAGAAAGAAATCCAAGTTAGGTACCTGACCAATGAGAAGAGGAGAAAGAATTGGGGTTGTGAAGAGAATATAAAACTCCATAATTTAGCGAGGGAGCCACCAAGACTGAGAAGAAAAGAACCACAGATGGAGTCTGGGATAAAAGGCGGTATTTTTATAGAAAATAAAGAGGGAACATAATGAAAGGATGGAAACAGTAATGTAAGAAAAAAATAAAACCTTGACGTAACAAAATCTTTGCGATTATTTATATAATAGTGCAAACCGTTGACAAGTGAGCGCTATTGTCTATTTCATCGCTGGCTAGGAACCATAGGGGCACCTTACTATATTTGACGAAGTAGAAAACTTGAGGACACGCATTATGAAAACTTTTTCTCTTTGAAAACCAAAATTAAAACAAGCAAAAAATGCGCACGAAGAAGCAATCGAGTTTTCTGCACAACGTATAATGCTGCATAAAATTATCAGCTATTACAGGTAGGTTTCAGTTGCTCACTAGATGCGATAGAGAGATGGTGCGTACCGTGCCTCCGGAGGTTAGAGGGTTGCGATTTGCTATGTTTTATGAGTGGAGGGTGGATGATCAAAATAGTTAGCAAACTGCAGCATTCTAGCCTCAGTCGTTTTTTTTTTTTTTTTTTTTTTTTGCAAGGCTTCTATCGTCATACGCTTATTTTGCTTCTATTCTCGTGAAAATAATTTTAGTCCTCATAAAGTACTACGTATCTTATTACCAAAATGAGAAAAAGAGGCAAGGTTGTATGATACTGGGATTCGTTGATTAAATACCCATCGTGAAATAACTGTAACTGCATACATAATAATGATATACATATAAAGAATATTAATATATGTATATAATATATATAATATAATAATATATTATATAAATAATATATAATATATATATATACACACACATATATATATATATATATGTATATATGTATTATTCGTAATTATGAGTGCATCGGCACTATGCGTAGATATCCACATGAAACAAACAGCATTAAAAGGAATAAAATAAAACATACTTAAACTCCTGCCATCTTCCGAGTCGACATTCAATTCTGTCTTCTCCAGTGAGATTGTAACCTGGAAGGCAGGACACAGTGGCCACGTGGGGGTATCCAGTGCCATCCAAGATGGAAATGCCATAAGGAATGTATGGTGGATCGGTACAAAGAGATTCCTCGCATACTGGAGGCGTTCCAGACCAGCGGCCATCAGCCTCACATACTTGGTACTCGCCGCCTGGAAATGGAAGTATGTTCAGTGCACTGTCCTTCTGTTGACGTGTATTCTTCGTAAAAACAAATTTCTGACTTGTCTATCTATCTGTCGACCTATATCTACCTGTACACACATTAATTATATATATATATATATATATATATATATATATATATATATATATATATATATATATATATATATATATATTATAAAGAAGCCCACCAACAACTGCTGCAGTAGAGGTATGAGAGATTCTTTTCTTAGCTTTCGGTGGGGGGTGGGGGCGGTTACATTCCCTCCCCTCTTTTAGATACAGATGGTCTAGAGACCAAAATGTAAAAAAAATAAATAAAATAGAAAAAAGACATTTTGTTTTTGTTTTAATCCAATTGGGAGAAGACGGTCCAGAGTTGGTAAGTGCCGCTTTAAAACATGTTATTCGTCAACACATTATTATTGCCCAGTCAGTTTGTATTAAAATACAAAACTACAACTGTTTCTCGTATTTATCCGAAGATACAGGGTTACGGGTCGGGTGTTAAATGCTTTGTTCTTGCGTTACAGGCTAACTATCTGAAAGGGAGTTGAATCATATTTAATTTACAAACTTCGTCGCTCTGGCTTTAGAAATAACATTATTGTATTCCTATTAATTAGGGAGGAGTAGAGTTCGTAGACGCATTCAGGAGCAGGATAACTGAAATGAAGGATTCCTTGCGCTTCGGGTTGTTATCTTACATAAAACCGGATCAGCTTTCTTCACGCAAAATGATCGTTCGATCCCAGTTATAATCATTCCAAATCTTTTTGAATTTATAAAAATTTCATCAGCTGTTTATTCATTCGGGAACAATGTTCTTCACGTCGGTAATAACAGGCAACACCTTTATGAACCTCTAACTATTTTCTTCAGTAATGAACGAAACAGATGCAACGTGACTACCTTTAATTATATATCAATAAGGCACTAAGCAATGAAAACAAAAAAAATCCATGGAGTGAGACTATATAACTAACCTTTTAGTTCATAACCTTCCTCACACGAATAAGAAGCAGTTGAGCCATAGCTGTGAGGCTTGTTATGTTCTGCTGTTATGAACCGAACGTACAAATGTGGCGTCAGCGCCGCTGGAGTTCCACAGGGCACTGGCTCGCATGTTGGAGGGTCAGAGCTCCACTGTCCATTTGCTTCGCAAGAAAGCATGCTGGAACCCTATTGGTCGAGGAAAAAGTAAAGATTCAGTAAACTTATCTCCTTTTGATCCAGACGTACACACACACACACACACACACACAGACAGTGGTTTCTCAGGAGGCTGACTTCCTGTTATTATTAGGTCTTTATTTCAAAGGCGACATTTCGGGGTCCAGCCCCATCATCACGGCTGTGAAAAGGATTAATACACATAAATATTGTAGTAGGTTTTCTATGAATTTTAAATGTATGTTTATATATATAAATATATATATATATATATATATATATATATATATATATAACTATATATATATATATATATATATATATATATATATATATATATATAAGATAATAATAAAAGGAGTCCATAAAAACAACAAAATATAGTACTTACTTTCTATATTTTGGCGTTTTTATGGGCTCCTTTTATTATGGAATTCTGTTGCAGCAGAACATTTCGACCAGTCCTATTTATATATATATATATATATATATATATATATATATATATATATATATATATATATATATATATATATAGATATATGCGTGTGTGTATACAGTATATACACGCACACACACATATATTTAGTAATTGAAAATATGTGCATTAATTCTTGTCTATAATGGTAGATTTTTTATGCTCATAATGGAAATAAAAAAACCTTTTATCGAAAAATAGCTTAAGAGTTGCACACAATTAATTTCACATACCAAGGGCTGACATTTACAAAATAAATCTGTTGAACGCTTGTAGATATACCAGATTTTTGTTTGTGAAGCTCAATATTTGTAAGATTAGATATTATAAAAATATTGTTTGGTGCAATGGGAAACAGTAATCAGAAATGCTTTAGAACTTCATGTGAAATTCTACGTAACTTTTAGTATTCTCAATATTACGAGGACGTAAGATTTATATTTGCAACATAGCATATAAATTTAACTGCAAATGAATTTTACCTGCATATTATACCCTTCCAGACAAGAGTAGTTGGCCGTAGCTCCATAAAGGTAGCCATTTTCTACCACTCTAGAGTACTCAGACAGCTGAGGAGGGCCACAAGAAACCCGGCGGCATTTGGGTAAAGCAACAGACCACTCCCCTGATTGAAGGCACTTGGCTTTGCCTTCACCTTCTAGTTGGAATCCTTCATCGCAGACCCATGATATCTCGTCATCTACTTGGTACACTGTAAAAGTGAGTAGTTCTTGGTTTCAGAGTTCTGGGGGTTAATTTATTACTAGAGACCATGGGCACACATACACAGTATCGGGGAACGTACATTCCACCAGGGGTCCTAGGAATAATGGTTCCACCGGACAGGATCATACCCTAAAGACCATGATCATAATTATATGGGCAATATTAGGAAAGTTACACTCTACTGGGGATAACAGGAACAATGGTTCCGCGGGACGGATCTTACCCTGAAAGACCATGGACATATAATGCACAGCATCAGGGAACTTACACTCTATTGGGGTTACTGTCAATAATGGTTCCACGGGACTGGATTTTATCCTAAAGACCATGAACATTCATGCATAATTTCAGGAACTTACATTTTATTAAGGTTAGTAGGAACAATGGTTCCACGAGAAGGGATCTTACCCTAAATACCATGAGCGTGCATGCACAATATCAGGCAATTGACATTCTACTGGGGTTACTAGGAACTGGTTTTACCGAACGGATCTTACCCTAAAGGTTATAAACATGAATGTACAATATAAGGGAGCGTACTGGGAGTTACTAGGAGCGTACTGGGGGTTACTAGGAGCAATTGTTCCACTTGACGGGATCTTATCTTAAAGACACTGAGCATAAATGCACAGTATCAGGGAACAGAAAATCCAACTAAAGTTGCTAAGGAACAATTCCACTGGACCTGATCTACACAGCAGGCAACTGAGCACGGGGCAGTAATTGAAATTGCTTTCTAAACAAAGATAGATAGGCACAGTGATATGATAAGAGGAATCAAAGGGAAATGATAGTTAAGCCCCAGTGGAATTTACACGCTTTAATAAAATTTTGCGGTTTATGTTGAGTGGATATGAACCACGTTTCATTAACGTTCTTTGTAAATACAGTGAATTTGGTATAAGCAGAGTAGCAGGTTAAGAGTATATTGAATGCAAAATATGAGAGAGAGAGAGAGAGAGAGAGAGAGAGAGAGAGAGAGAGAGAGAGAGAGAGAGAGAGAGAGAGAATCAACGGCTATCATGGAGGCTATTAAAAAATTCTCAGCCTTACCCAGAAAGAAATCAAATATTTAGTGGCAAACACAAACCACAGTCACTTATATGAATATAAACAGAAATTCAATTGTTTGTCTTATGTAATAGGAGAGGACCTTTGAATGTCTGTAGATGTAAAAAAAAATCTTTAGGCTGGTAAAGTAGAAGACTGCGTTATGATTAATCATTGCAGAAGGATTTGATTCATCAGAAAGTATATGAAGAGAAGGTAAAAAAATTGGCAAGGACTTCTCCACTGATGATGTTAGTAGCCTCATGGTCTGAATGGGTGATGTTTAAGCATTGAACAGAGAGCCCGTATCACAGGTATCACTTCTAGCTCTATACACACAATTTTAACTGAAATTGTTAGAATGAACGCTGCCTGGAAGCTGGGTGCATTAGGTTAATCTTAGTATGAGGAAGGAGTACGTAATTTTTTTTTACCTTTTCCAACTGCTTCTGCTTCAGTGAGTCTGGAAAGCTTCTTTCTTTTTGTTTTCTTTCCTTTTTTCGCCCCTTTTTGTGAGCGCAAATCTTGAGAAAGTTCAACATCGTTGGCTTTAAGATCTGAAGTTAAGTCAAGAAAGGCCATCAGAGGTAAGATCCATGGAAATATGATGTTCATGATAACCTGAATATGATAATACAAACTATCTGATGGAGAAAAATTATCCCAAATACAGATTGTTATTTATGAGGTGAAAGAATATTTTTCATAAATTTTCATTATTATAGAGAAGTTAGGAAATAATTACACTATAAATAAAGCATAACAAGTGACAACACTACTTTCCCATCGTTTTGTATTATAGTACTTACAGCTACAAAAATATTAACTTTAGAATGTGTAAGTAACTGAAGTGAATCTTGGCCGATGTTACCAATTGTAATACCAAAAAATGGAACTTTAGGTAGCATTTCTTTAAGCTGATAAAATATAAGCAAGGCTTTCATGTCTTATCAGTACCGTCCGAAATGCCAACAGAATTACGAAATACAACCTTCTACTAGTTTTCCGTGCATAGGAATTGACGGGTCAGGACAAGTCACCAGATGGCAGGCTGGTGCTCCATTGCTCCAGTTTCCAGACAGAAGACAAGTGGCCCAGTCCTGGCCCGCAGCCTTATAACCCTTTTCACAGGAATATGTCACCTGTGGGCAATACACTATTTAGTTTTGGTTTACGAAGATTATAAAGAAAGGATATCACTAACTTTGTTCGAACGAATCCCTAAATATGTTTAAGGTAATAAATGAAAAAAATGAAAAACTATTCAGATTCAAGAAGTCTAAAACTTGGCTAAATGTTCTGAATATGTAAATTAATGGTGAAGTACAGAAATCACTGAAAGAGAATGTATTGTATGTAAAATAAGTATGTTTCGGTTGAGCATCCGTCTTACTTTAGAGTTGTATATGGTAGTTTCTCCGTGAACAATGATGTTTTCTCTGGTAGGTGGAGGACCACAGTCGATTTGATAGCAAGTGGGAGGGTCTCCATCCCACTGACCATCGCTGTCACAGTTGATGACAGTTCTGCCCACTAGTCGGTAACCTTCTAGACAAGAGTACCGAACTGTACCTCCTGCCTGTGAGAGAAATGATCAGTGATTAGCCTAGACGAAGTATTTGTCGATTGCCATGCACAAATGGCGGTCTGCATGCATACTTATTCAAACGTGTTCATGTTTTCACCGCTTTTTGGTGGGAATAACATATAATCGTATTCCAATCGTGATCATTTAATTTCTGCTTTAGTATTTTTTTTCTCGGATGAAGACATATATATGAACTTACTCTTAAGTCTAAGGAATATGGATGGCAAAAGTGATCTACCTGTTTACTATTTTCTCGTAGCTTGCCAGTTTGGTTTGCTCATTCAAGTGTCCCCTGAAGCTTATTTTCGTTTATAGTGAACACTTTTCATTGAGTGTCTTTGCTATGACGCTGTATATTTAGCAAAAATCATCTCCTGAGAATTCATCTATAGTTCTTTTGTCAAGGAAATTAGCTCAACAATCCACTCATGTTGTAAAATTTTTCTGAATTATTGTCAGTCTACTAAACTACTGGCTGCGATTCGCCTTGACTTTCATCATTGCAACATAATTATTTTTAAATCTGCAACACTCCAAAATAATTTCATTCACTGTATGAAAAACCTCCAGTCTTTTGTAGTAAATCATTATTAATCTATAACATCCACCACAGTCTATCCTAAGTTTTCTACAGCTGTGTGTATGCCTTTCACAGCTTTTCCCCTTGAATGTCTTCTCTGAGGTCGATTGTACTAAATCCGTTCTTCTATACAATACGGCGGTTTATGACTCCTATAGTTACAGCAGAATCAACATAATCCCTTATTTAAGTTCAAGAGACAGGACAGACAGACAACCCTACCTTGAGGTCGCCGATATCCCGAATGCCATGAACAACTTCGTCTGGGATTTCGCAGAAAACTTCCACACAGGCTGGCTGTTCCCCTGTCCATTCTCCATTACTCTGACAAGTCCTGTAATAATATTAGAATCTCCGGAGACTTATTTATCGAATGTCATTATTTTCCGAACGATTATAATAAAACAAAAGAACGAGATTTTTAAGCAAAGATTTATAAATTGGGTACGGCTTTGGGTAAATCTCATAGAGTTTCTTGTTATATTCCAGCCCAGCTTGTATTTTCGTGAGGGTGTTCCAAAGTAATAGGAATAATACGAATTCCATTACAATACCAGTCATGCAAATTGGGGAAAATAGTTAGTATTAAGACTGATGCTATAGAATAAGTGTTCGTAAATTTCTGAAAATTAAGTAATTTTGAAAAATTGTTGTTTTAAAACAATCCTAACCGCAAGGTAATATTTCAGAATTAGATGGCTTATAGTCAGATTTCAAGGCATTATACCGTCAAATGATGGAATTTAGAGGTAAAACGATCGAAAATCATGATATTGATTCAAGTGTTTAAAAATCATCAAATGGATAGAATTTAAATGCTAATGTTATATAAAACAATTATGGGCATTGCATTACATTGATAGGTGATGTTATTTGAATCAGATGCCAGAAAATTTGAAGAGTTATCAAAAGGACGGAAACTAGTACATAATGAAAACGAAATAGACTGCCAGTGCGAAGTGAGACATCAGACATTAGGAAAAGAAACCCTTCTTGAATCTTGTTCCTCCTTTATGTCATTTGGAGACCATCGCAATCTATTAAACTATTACGCCAGAGTATGATTGGGTTATAAGTGAAATGACAAATAAGGGAGTATGTGCTTGGAATTCCCAATGCACAACACATCCACTGTTTTTCATTGAAGGACTGACTCCAGTTTTTCTGGTAGATTATTGATATCATGACATAAGGAAAACAATGTTTTGGTTTTTCTTACCTTGTGGATGTCCCTTGAAGTGTGAAGCCAGTATCACAGATGTATGACAGCACTGATCTATACTTGATACCAAAAGTTATAACTTGTCCATTATCGAGTAATGCTGGCTTGGGACACTCAATTACACGGCAAAGTGGTTCAGTGCCAGTCCATTCTTTATTTTCTTGACATGTTCGAGAAGTGTCTCCCACAAGTTCATAACCTTCATCGCACTCGTAGGTAATTGTTGCTCCTAAGCTATAATCATCGCCAATAACTAGCCCATTTCGAATCTGGATAGGAATTGCGCAGCTAATTGCATGACATTGTGGCAATGATGCATTCCATCCATTCTCTGTGCATTCAATGACATTGTCAGAAGACATAAAGTATCCAGGATTGCACTGAAACTCTATAATATCTCCATATTTATGAATCAGACTTTCTTGGGAATCAACATGCAACAGATCTTGGAGTCTTGCAAACTGGGTGGCAAAACCTAATCCCTTGAGAGCACCCAGTGTTTGATCAGGTTCGGTCTTAATTGGGATATCTCCAAGTGATTGCACTTTCCAATTACCATTTGGTATGTTAGGTATTTCGTCACATGTTACCATTTCACAAATGGGAATTTTGTCTGACCAAGTTCCATCTGCTTCACACGTCAGGTCTGAATCACCATCCATTGTGTAGCCTTCATTACAGGTGTAACTAATTTTCCTGCCATATTCAAAGGTATCTCCATCCCGAACTGAATTAAGAGACTCAAAAGGTTCTGGGCAAGTGACAGGCCTGCATTGCGGATTACTTCCAGACCAAGTTCCATTGGAACCACATATCATATTGTTGCTCCCAGCCAAAATATACCCAACATTACACTCATAAGATACAGATGCACCAAAGGCAGTGTTAGGCTCACCAGCTGTTATTTTACCAAACTCTATCTTTTGAGGCTCAGGGCATGTTATCTGTAAACAAGAAGTGACGTAGTTACTCCAAGAACCATCAGCCAAGCATTCTGCAATTGATTCACCAAGCAGATTATAACCTTCAATGCAGGAAAATATGACTTTGCTTCCAAGAGTAAAGGAATCTCCAGTGATTTGTCCATTAGGTAATGTACCAGGATCTCCACAGTCCACTGGCTCACAGAGTATTGTTTCACCTTCCCAAGAGCCTTCATCATTGCAAGTTAAAATCACATCAGCATGAGACACATAACCTTCATCACATTTATATGCAAGTACTGTAAACGCTTTGAATTGCTGTCCAGTTGCATTGTATGAGGAAAACGGGAGATCTGGAGCTGGAGGACAAAAAACTTGCTTACATTGAGGAATGTTACTGTCCCATTTTCCATCAGGACCACACATTATCTCTTCATCACCTTCAAGTTTAAAACCTCTGTCACAAACAATGCCAGCAGAAGACCCAAAGGAGAGTCCACGTAGTATGACCTTACCATTTGGTGGGTTACTTGGCTGTGTACAGTTAACAATAGCACAATATGGAAGAGAGGTTGACCACTTGCCATCTGCCTCACAAACCTGTACCTTAGAACCTTGAAGGGTATATCCTACATTACATTCAAATGTAATTTTGTCTGTGAAAGAATATGATGTTCCAATATGTTTACCATTTATAAGTACTGGAGGACTTCCACAGCTAACTCTCTCACATGTGGGTGGTGGAGAACTCCATTTCTGTGTTTCAAGGCACGTTGACTTTTGTTTTCCTTTCAGTTCATAACCAGGATTACATTCATATTCTATTAAAGAGCCACATGCATTATCATCTCCAATAACCCTTCCATTTGGAATGCTATCAGGTACCTCATCACAGTAAATAAGGTTACAATCAGGTTCCTCTAATGACCATGTACCATCTACTTGACAATATCTAAACCTAGTGCCATTAAGCTGGTAGCATTCTTTACATTCATATTCTATGGGAGAGTCTACATAAAGACTGCCTTCAAAAACAATATACCCATCGTCTACAATTGGTGGGACTGGGCAGGTAACGGCTTCACATTTGGCAGGTATACCATTCCAGTTTCCATCTTCACTGCAATGCCGTTCTATACTTCCCTCTAAGACAAAACCAAAGAAGCAGTCGTATGTTGCCATGGAGCCAAAAGAAGTTGATGAAAAGTCTACTGTTCCATTGACAATGTCAGGTGGATCTCCACAATCAACCGTCTGACAGAAAGGAATATCACCCAACCAAGTTTTATCAAACTGACACACAAGTTCATAATCACCACCAGTCAGTTCATAACCTTCATCACAGATATATTCTGCTCTGCTGTTCAGGCCAGAGCCGTGATACATGATTTTGCCATTCTCTAAAGGATCTAGATCAAAGCAAAATATTTCATAGCACCTAGGTTCTGTGGCATTCCACTGACCTGTTTTTTTGCACTCCAGGTGACTTTCTCCTAGGAGTTTAAAACCAGGACGACAACTATATTCTAACTTTGCACCCAACAGATAATCTCCTTGTTGTATGATATCCACTCCTGCATCAAAACTAGAAGCGACTTGCCCACCACCTTCAGAGAAGTCTTCGTACTCAGGACCTGAAATTGGCTGATCAAATCCATCAAATCCCCCAGTTGACTGACCAAATTCATCGAACCCTCCAGTTGATTGACTAAATTCATCAAATCCTCCGGTTGACTGACCAAAATCATCAAATCCTCCGGTTGACTGACCAAAATCATCAAACCCTCCAGTTGATTGACCAAATTCATCAAACCCTCCAGTTGATTGACCAAATTCATCAAACCCTCCAGTTGATTGACCAAATTCATCATACCATCCAGGTGACTGGCCTAATTCATCATGTGCTCCAGCTGACTGCCCAAATTCCTCAACATCTCCAGTTGACTGACTAAATTCTGAGTAATCATAGTTATCTGGAATCCATTCAGGATCATCATCTTTACTCTGAATCCCTGGAAAGCCTGGGAAAATAATGCTAGGGAAGTCATCACCTGGACTCCTCCTTCGCCTTGTTGTTGAAGCTTCTCCGTCAACTATAGGAAACATAAATGTGTTCTTTTTTGACTGTGGTTTATGGAGGACTGTTAGAATTCCATTTTGTGGCTTGCTTGGAACAGGACATTTAATTTCTTGACATTCTGGAGCAGCGCCTTCCCAATGACTATCCTGACCATCAAATTCACATTTTGACTTCTTCTGACCTACTAACTTAAAACCAACTTCGCACTCATACGTGAGAGAATCTCCAACTCTCCAAACTTCTTTTGAAGGTATAACTGCATGATGAGGTTTTTCTGGGGTAGGGCAAGGCATACCCTCACATTTTGACCATGGACCATTCCATTCGCCGTCAGATCCACAAGTTAATATTTTTTGGCCCACAAGAACATAGCCTGCATCACATTTATAAACAGCTTCTTTAGTCTTGGCAGATGCCCTCACCTGGAAAAATACAATTATAAAGCGTTTATCATAATGTTAACAAAAGTGCATGATTTCTTGAAAGATTTTGATTTGATGTTTTCAGATTTAGACAACTTTAAGTTACTAATGAAGGTTTGATACATAATGTCAACTTTATGTCACTAAAAGATAACTTAACTACTGAAAATAAAATGTTAGAGCGATTAAAGTTATGTGATACATTTCACACTCTCACTGTTTATCTTTATGCAGAACCACACACACACACATACACACACACACACACACACACACACACACACACACATATATATATATATATATATATATATATATATATATATATATATATATATATATATACTATTTAAAGGCTTACCCTGAGAAACCAGCTAACTATCCGACAGGTAGTTAAAATATTTAGCGAATGATAATGGAAAGAAAAATACAGTACGGTCTAAAGATAAAGAGGGCAAAGGATAATCGGGTATAATATTCTGCATCAAGTCGCATCATGTACGTGAAGAAAAAACATAAATATATTTATTGAAATAGATTACCAGATTATGCATTAGCAATTAGTAAATAGATATTCTATGTCCACTGCAGTTTACCTCTGAGGATTACATTAAGGAATCAGAGACAACTGGAAACATCTATAACTTAATTTTGATCTGCAGGCAACGAGAATATGTGGAAGCAATGACAGAATTAACAGGAATTTAGTTGTTCTTATCAACTTGTTAGTATTTTCGTAGTTTTAATCCTAACTGATAAAAAAAAAGTCCAATCACTAACCTTCACTTGCCCATTAAAAATTCCCGGTGGTTTTGGACACTCTGGAGTAACACATTTAGGAAGAGGCAGAGACCATGTCCCGTCGTCCTTACAAGTGATCATTGGGTCTCCAACAAGTTTGTATCCGGTAGCACACTTAGCCTTCACTTGGTCCCCTGGACTAGGAGTTGGTTTACCTTCAATAGACCCGTTAGCAATGCTGCAAAATTTGAAGTAAGGAAAGAACGGTGGTTAAAAGGAATTGCTTGATCTCTGATATAAAGTGCTGGTTCCAATTTTACCACGGGCCAGTTATATCAGGAAGCTTTGAAAAGCCCACCCTGAGAGGAAACTAAGAAGTGAATCCTTCCAATGACATTTCTGCAAGCAACTTTCTACATGAAGTTTACGTTATACTTTACTAAGGAAATCTAGACATTACTTTCTTAAGAAATTCAAAAGGTACCCTTCGGTAATGAAAGTGAAAAAAAGTAATAATATAAAGTGGCCTATGTAAGATCATTTATGTAAGCATTTTCTCCAAACGATTTGCTCCTGTAAGTTGGATGACTTACTTGAGCAATTGTAGGAGAGTAAATTACCCATGTATCTATAAAAGAACAGTTCATTTTGTGTGGAAAAGAAGACAGTGAAAGAAAATTTTTCTAAGAAGACTTACACTGGCAATTCTTTGCAAGATCCAGACTGACAAGTTGGGGGCTGACCATCCCATTCTCCATTGCCACCACATGTTAGTGTTTCCGGACCATCCATCTGATAGCCTTCCTCGCACTTGAAGGAGATCTGGTTTGTAGGCATATAGTCTGTGAGCTGAGTCATTACTTGCCCATGTGGGCTCGCTAAAAGCTTTGGACATCTCACCACTGTAACAAGATGACACAGCAACGCATTAAGAATGGTGGCATGACTTAGTCATAGTCACAGAAACACATCGTAATGACTTTCATGACATGGAAGTGATAAACATCAAAACAATCACAACAGAATAGAAGTATTTACCCTCGCAAACTGGTACTTCATTTGTCCAGAAACCATCGGCTTGGCAAGTCCTCCCAGTGTCGCCCTTCAAAGTGAAACCTGGATTGCAGGTGTACACAACGGTATCTCCATAACTATAACTTGTTCCTTCAATATTACCATTAACTAGATAACCAGGAAATCCGCACGATACACCTGGAATCATAATATCACATTTAACAGACAAAATTGATTAAGCGTTTGACACTCAATAACCAGTAAAGCCGCATAATACACCTGGACTAATAGTAATGAATTTAATAGATAAACTTATTCAAGCGTTTGTGTTTTGCTGCTACTAATGATCATTCAGGGATCGTTTACCAACGTTACTATATAAACAGAATCTTTGTATCTCTCGAATATGCTTGTATGCAGGACACATGTGCATGTGTGTTTGGTAAACGTGTATACATATAGGATACAGGCAATAAGGAGATTTTGTTCGGACGAATAAAGTGGCACGTACGTTCGCACTCAGGTTCGTGTCCCGACCAGGTCCCATTGACTAAGCAGACACGCTCAGGATCTCCACGGTAAAGCTTGAAACCTTCTTCACAAGTGACAGCGATGCGCTGAATCGAGTCTGTCTTTATCTCCTGGATGCCACCATTTTCAGGCACATACGGGATCCCACAGCCTCTGCAGAACGTGGAGCTTTTAATCTGGAGGCAAAATGTATTACTCCTTACTTTTACTACTTTTTTGCAAATTTCTTTTGACAGTAAAATTAAGGACAAAATATGCAGACATTATAAGCAGGCAATATCACATGATAATCGATGCTAATAAAAATCTACTATTGGGTTTTTCGAGCCATAATCCACTGAAACAGCAGGCAAACATTTCATAAATTCAGCTAAAGAGTGGGGTTGGGGGGCGGGGAGGGGGGGGGCGTTTCGAGAGAAGAAAAACCAGATATTCAACTATATATATGCTAGAAGTCATTATAGGTAACAGTGAATCAATAGTTTTACCTTCTCCCTGTCCCACCAGTAGTGAGAGGCTGTATTTCATCCTCGCTCCCAATGGGCCCGAGGTAATCTACACATTATAAGCAGGTAATATCACCTGACCACAAGTGCTAATAATAACGTCATCGTGGTTGATTTGAACCACATGAAGTAAGCCAAAGTTTAATCACTCAAATACAGAAGGTATAAAAGGAGAGGAACAGGGCTTGCGATTGCATATGCATAAAGCCCCGTCCACACGGTCGAGCTTTGCCTGATGAACTTGGCTCGATGTGACTTCAGAAGCGGGAAAAGTCTGAAGCTTATCAGCTGTTTCTCCGCTTCTGACGTCACATCGAGCAGAGTTCGTCGAGCAAAGCTCGGCCGTGTGGACGGTCCTTAATGAGTTACTGTACCACTGCATACTTAAATATGGTTTTATCCCCTGCTACACCACCAGCAGTGAGTGGATCCATTCAATCTTCGTCCTTAATGGAGAAGGGGTGATTTAGTATATGCTATAAGCAGGCAATATTGCTTGATAATCAATAGCTGTTAACAGTAACCCCCTCCATGGACATTTGAAATGTAGGTCACTGAAGTGGCAGACCAATGTTTTTGCCTATTCAGCTACAGTAGGCATAAAAAAAACATGAACCAAACATGCAATTGTGTTTTCATGGATCATTGGTGGGTACCATTACACCTATGTCCATGGTGTCACGACCCCTAAACTCCAGCAGCTGTGTGTGGATGCGCCTAATCCTCCCCAACAGGCACACTATCAGCAGGCAATATACCTCAAAAATAGGTATTAACCATTCCTCCTAAGGGACTTGAACCAAAACCCAAAGAAGCAAAAAGCCAATGCTTTGTCAACTTATTGCAAAGCGCATGAAATTAAAGATTTTTTATACAATTGCATATGAATGGTATTATAGCAGGTACTACTGTTGCACCCTAAACTAATGAAATCATAGCAGGTACTATTGCACCTTCAACTAAGGTTTCATTTCCTCTGTACCACCGGCAGTTGGTTAGGGAGAATGATTGAGTGTCCAGTCTCTCTCTTGGTGGATTCAGGTGAAGCCCTATATAGTGTGGGTAAGATTCTCAACATATACATTTGCACATCTGGTTCCTCTTTTATGTCCTGTGCAGCTCACTGATTAATGTGTTGGCCTACATCTTTGATTAGTACTTCAAATCATAATGAAGAGATTCATGTTAGCAACCAAACTAAATTTTATATTTCTCTTTATATGCAATTGATCAAAAGAAGGTTCATAGTGGTTTAATTTGTTCCCTGTTATGTTTTCTGCTATAGTTACTACTGGTATTACCACTACTCTTTAGCCTAAATATAAATGATAATAATTATGAAGCGCAAAATCATTTCAATGATTAAGTGGATCATTGCAATAAAAATCAAAAGATGGAAATATACTAAATTATCAAAAAGGGCTCCTGTATATCAATGGCATCGTGAAGAGAGAACTAAATAGGACAATGCAGCACCAAAAATGGTTGTTGATCTGATGGTAGATGATGTAAAGGATCAATTAGAAAGTCCGATAATGGACAGACAACAATAGCTGATTACAGATGAGATTCTGTTTCCTATATGGAAAGAGCAAAACTGAGCAACTGGTTATAGCGTGCAGAGCAGAAAACTGCTGAAAAGGATAAGCATATCTTTTCATATAGGATCAAGTGATAAAAGACACTGCAAGAATGACAGGAACACCATTATGCCTAGTCTTCATTGCTTAATATGCGTCCTGTGCGGGGGAGGGAAACATCTTCATTGGACTTGATGGATTTATGACATGAACGTGATGTTATAAATGTTGGAGATGCAAATGTTGGATTTAACAAAATAGGACTTCCAAAACATTTCCTGTATCTGTGTGACTGTTTAATGTTTTCATGGACTGCACGATGGGATTGCTTACTTAGATTTCTGGAATAACGGATGTTTGTAAGATGATGTCAATGTGTGACAGAAAAATGGTTGCAAAGAATGGCAAAAGGAACTGAAAGTTTTTGTAAAAAAAAATAAAATAATACGTGATAGTAAATTATTAGCAGGATTATGGCACTGAATGGAAGCCAGATTATACAAGAATGGTATTGACTTGATGCCATAGATAGCTGGTTGTAAAAGTTAATCTGATGAGAAAAAGAGAACTTAGATGGCGATATTTTTCAGGTACTGTGGAATGAAAAAAGTTCATGGAAGGCGAATATAATGGTCTAAATGGTCTAGAAAAGGAGTGCTGACCCTTTGCATCTACACAGAAATGATGAATATTTGTTGGAAGAGAAGTGATCCTGAGATGAATTGTCAGCACAGCGTATGTGAGATAACTCACCGTAACTTGCCCTTTGATTCCAGCTTGGAAGTCAGGCCATCCGATGATGTTTCCAACATATCTGTTGCACTGGACGAAAGTCTCAGAGACGAATTCGGGGGACAGGTATTCATCCCAAATGTCCAGGCGGGTCAGCTCGCCAATGAAGCTTTCCTGTGGGTAGCCTCCTCCTCGCTGGTCCTGCTCCTGACCCA
>NC_087201.1:108827649-108842649 GCF_015104395.2 Macrobrachium nipponense
TTACCATATCTGTATGATTATAAGTGACTTGAAATTGATTTAAAACAAATTAAAATCTTAAGGCTAATAAAACTTACTCATCGCCATTGTTCATATTCGACTTACCATAACTGTATGATTGAAAGTGACTTAAAATCGACTTAAAAAAAATCAAAATTTTATGGCTAATGAAATTTACTTATCGCCATTGTTTATACTCAGTAAAACCCTGCATGTACCTCCCAAATTAAACCACAGCGGCCCATCTTGAAGATAGATCGTAAATGAGGATTTTTCTTTGTAATCCTGTCGTATAATTTTCGAAAGTAACTACGTCGGTAGTTGTTAGATATAATGGCAGAGATTTTAGCTACTTAAAGAACCAGCCATGGAATTAACATAATTTTTTTTCTAGAACCATATATATATTAGAAGATCAACTTACCAGGCATAAGACAAAAAATGCTAGCAGTTTAATACCTCAATTGCTCAAAAATCTTAGAGACCGAACTATCGAAAAGAAATCAATGATAACTTTGCAATATGAGCAACAAATCTACAAACCTAATTGAAATTTAACTCCGGTTGATAAAAAAAAAAAAAAAAAAGGAAACGAGTCAATCATGCTTACGCCGAGAGAACCAAATGGTGAAATATAGTATTATAATAATGAAATGCATAGAAACTACTTACACTTGTGAGGTCACGTGGAAGGTTCTCGCTGGTAACATAATTCAATATCCCAGATGTGGGGAAATCGAGCACGAAATCAGTGGGCATCTCTGGAAAACAATCAATATATATGTATATATATTCATATATTATATATACATATATATACATACATCATTCACACACACACACACACACACACACACACACACACACACACATATATATATATATATATAATATATATATATATATTAGAAAGAGTCACATGAGTATCCCAAATCATTTCTCAGACCAATTACAATAGATTCCGAAAAAGAAATCATAATAATTATCCTACCACCTGTAGCAATACATATAAAGCAGATATAAAATTGCAATACATAATGTTTATATATGTTATACATACATATATATATATATATATATATATATATATATATACTATATATATAATATATATATATATATATATATATATATATATATATATATATATATATAATATATATATATATATATATATATATACAATATATATATATATATATATATATATAATATATATATATATATATGCATATATATATATATATATATATATATATATATATATATATATCTATCTATCTATCTATCTATCTATAATATATATATATATTATATATATATATATATATATATATATATATATATATAAATTACATTGGATAACCAGTCATGTCTACCTTGTAGTAACGTACCTGTCTGACAAAGTTTGTCACTGAAACCTGGGGCACAGGTACACGAGAACCCATTGACCCAATCCGTGCAAGTGCCACCGTTTTGGCAGGGCTGGGACGCACAATCGTCTATGTCCACCTCACAGGTGACTCCCGTGTACCCGGGTTCACAAACGCACCTGCGCAGAGGTGAAAAAGAATTCGGGGATTAAAAAGAATTGGATTCTTTTACAAAGATGTTGTATTCTTGCCGTAGGTATTGTTACCAGGGTATTGTACGTAGGTACTCTTGCTGAGAATCCAACACGGAAAAATTATGACTCATTTGCTAATTGTTGTTGATATAATAAAGAAAATAAGTTTAGAAAATGAAACGCCCATAGAGATTTAGGTTATAGTACTCTATTTCTGAACCATGTTACCTCAAGTACATTGGTAAGGACTCCATATTGAAAAGTAACCGTTTAGAGTAAAAACAGGACATTTGCCGCATACCGATTAATATAAATTAAAGAATTGGTACTGCTTATCCAAAATATCTTCATGTTATCATCTTACTCCTTGATGCTGTAGTAGATTCACATCAACCGTGCATCCGATGTCTAAGCCAGTCCCTTACGACGCTCCTGATTGGCTGTTGATGAGCCAATCACAGGGCTGGAAAGTGGAAACTCTTAGTCTCTCTCGAGAGTTCACACAGGCAGGATGTATGTTCCACCTCTCCTGAGGGATACGTCTTTCAGGAGAGGTGGAACATACATCCTGCCTATATGAACTCTCTCGAGAGACTGAGAGTTTCCAAAATGCACGGTTGATGTGAATCTATTATAGTATTTGGTGAGTTTTTTTCCCTTTTATTGGAAATAATGAAATTCTCTGTTGTAGATTATGGATACATTAAAGAGAGTAAATAATTTTCGACGAAGTATATTATCTGCAATCATGAAAAGCACAAAAAAAAGATTACACATCTTGAAAACAAATTGATCAAAGTCCAATATATTGCAATGGAATTAATGTTTTCAGCGTTATCCTCTTCGGATAATCACCAGGACTGAAGTTGTTTTATTGTTTTAGACGTTCTAAAAGGGGAAGGCTAGCAAAGTGAAGTGAAATTAAGATGTCTTACCCAGTTAACAATGTCTAATGTAATGGTGGAGGCAGCAGTCAGTTACACAATTCAGCTAATTATACTTCCTTGTTTATTCTTTTGGCTTTAGCAGTTTGAGTTAGGATGTCCTTTGTTAAGCAGATCTAGCACGACTGAGATAAATCTATTTTCCGTCTTCGGTATATTAAAGGTTTGATTATTAACGATATGTACACAAGCACGCACTCAAGGATACACACTCACTACACACACACACACACACACGCATACACATACACACAAACACACACATATGTATATTATAATTAATATATTATATATATATTATATATATATATAAATATATATATATATGTGTGTGTGTGTGTGGTGTGTGTGTAAATAAATTCCTCTGTTAATAAGGATACGTCCCAAGTATAAAGGCCCATTAAAACACTCTGGGTTAAAGCGGAGGACAATATTTCGGTGGACAGATTTCCACCCTTATCAAGTAATGACAAGGGTGCAATTTTAAAGTCCACCGAAATATAGTCCTTAGCTTCAAACCAGAGTGTTTTAATGGGCCTTTTACAGTTGAGACGTATCCTGTTTGAACAAAAGAATAATATATATATATATATATATATATATTATATATATATATATTTATATATATATATATATATAATTATCACAACGAACCGTGATTCATTTATGTATCATTCGAGCTACAAATGTCCTTTTATATCTAAATTGGCTCTACATCGTAATTGATATATTTTCCATATATGTACCGAAGGGGAATTTTTTTAGTTGTAAATAATTTCTTCCCAACATGGGATGGAACCACCGTCAAAGTGGACGGGAACGAAATCAGGACAGACAGTGACGCTATCAATTCAGCCAACAGAGACGCTATAAGTTTATATAGATTCTGACCTTACAAATCACCCTGGAACTCGGTGTTTTCGTAATTAGAATCATATGAAACCCCGTCTACCATGTTAGCCAATTCGAGCGTTTTGACCACGTAGCCTTGTTATGAATAATTATCACATCGAACCGTGATTCATTTATATATCATTCGAGCTACAAATGTCCTTTAATATCTAAATTCACTCTACCTCGGAATTGATATATTTTCATATATATCAATTCCGAGGTAGAGCGAATTTAGATATTAAAGGACATTTGTTGCTCGAATGATATATATATATATATATATATATATATATATATATATATATATAATATATATATAGTATATATATATATATATATATATATATATATATAGATATATATATATATATGTATATTATATATATATATATATATATATATATATATATATATATATATATATATATATATGTAAATAGAAAGATGAGATATGTATGTGTGGGTGCAAGCGTGTATACGTCCACGCATTCCTGTGCATGCATGTAAGGTCAGGCGCGAATAACAGCACACACACACACACACACACGAGGAATAAGAGAGAAAAAAACCTAGGCTGATACCAACTTGAAAGCATTGACTTCGTCGAGACAAAGGCCATGGTCGCATGGGGAGGAGTCGCACTCGTTGATGTGGGTTTCGCAGAACCTGCCGGTGTCTCCCGGAGGACAGTGGCAGAAGATGTCGTTGAGCAGGTCCTCGCAGGTCGCGCCCGAGGCGCAGGGGCTCGTGGCGCACTCGTCGATGTCTGTGTCACATATCTCGCCTGCCGGAGAAAACAGATACATATATGTTACATTTGATCCCCGAGGGTTAGTACTAAACACAATGAAACAGAGATTCATCTACACTGTTTCTCCTTGTTTAGTACTAGCCCCTGGGGGAACCAAATGCACTTCCGGCCATTTGACGCCCCAGGGGCTAGGACTAAACACAGCGAAATACGTTTGACCCGCCAGGGGCTAGTACTAAACACAGCGAAATACATTTGACACCCCAGGGGCTAGCACTAAATAGAGCGAAATATATTTGACACCTCAGGTGCTAGGACTAAACACAGCAAAATACATTTGACCCCGCAAGGGCTAGTATTAAACACTGCGAAATACATTTGACCTCCCAGGGGCTAGTAATAAACACAGTGAAATACATCTGACCCGCCGGGGGCTAGTACTAAACACAGCAAAATACATTTGACACCCCAGGGGCTAAAAGACTGAACACAGCAAAATACATTTGACCCCAAGGGCTACTACTAAACACAGCGAAATATATTTGACCCCCAGGGGCTATTACTAAACACAGCGAAATACATTTGACTCCCAGGGGCTAGAATTAACACAGCGAAATAATTTGACCCCCCAGGGGCTAGTACTAAACACAGCAAAATACATTTGACCAGCCAGGGGCTAGTACCAAACACAACGAAATACATTTAACACCCCAGGGGCTAGGACTAAATACAACGAAATACATTTAACACTCCAGGGGCTAGTACCAAACACAACGAAATACATTTAACACCCCAGGGGCTAGGACTAAATACAACGAAACAGTGTACACGAATCACTTGAATTTTGAGTCCCTCTGTTTAAGGCTCATATCAACATGAGTTTTTCTTTGGTTACTGTTGTTAGCTTTCGTTTGTTTATTAGTAAATATGTATTAACTTTTTCCAATTATTTATTTATTAATTTATCTATTTCGTTATATGTTTATTTGTTTATTTTATTTATCTATTTATTTACTTATTCATTTGTAACTTATCATTCATGGACAATTAGCTTATTTTTTTAAAGATTATTTGCACATGAATAATAATAATAATACAAACATGGTTTATCGTAAATAATTCTTCTATACAAATCGAATGAGACGGTTAGATTAGCCCAAAAAAATCCCCGACTCGACTACTTTAAAAAACAAAAGTATCAAAAGATCCAAAAATGATTATATTCTAGCGAAAATGTACGAAACCAACGAATGGAAATATTAACGAATGCATTACCTGTATATCCTGACTGACACATGCATTTGAAGGCATCGATCATGTCGACACAGGTCGCTCCATTTTGACAAGGGTCGGGCTGACATTCATTGATGTCCGTCTCGCACTGGGCACCTTCGTACCCGTGAGGACACTCGCAGGCGAAGCTGTCGAGAAGGTCAACGCAGGTTCCGTTGTTGAGGCAGGGCTCACTCTCACACTCGTTGACCTCCTCCTCACACTGCTGACCTGCAATGGATAAATCATACAAGGAATAAACCATAAGGAAAAACAACAGGATATTTTTTATCGAATCGAGATGGGCTGCTAACGAATACAGACAAATCAAATAAGTAAATAAATAAATAAATAAATAAATGTTTAAATAAATAAACTTTTAACTTTCTTGGACAGGCAGTGTAAAAGTAAATATCATTACTTAACTCTTAAAGAAAGTGAAAAATGAATCAGTCGAATATCTACATCGATTGCGTATGAATATTTAATTAAATTAATTTGTTAATGTAAATATTCACTTGATTCATTTTCTACTTTTTTATGAGTCAATTATTGATTACTTTTATTTTATATTGCCTGTTTGTTTTAGGCTTCGCGAATAGCTAGGTCTATATTCCACAAAAAATTTACTAGAGAGCTTTTGAGGAGGAAGGGATCTATTTCACGCTGTTTCAGGCTGAAGAAACCGAAATCCTACGGGCCATCACCGTAAAATTTGGCAACAATGTAAACACTGAGAATGTTTTGATTCCTCTTAAGAGGCTTGCCGATCACTGATTTTTGAGGATTATCGATTGTTATTATCGACGGATTTGGACTAGTGATTGTCTAAATAAACATGTCCTGAAGTATTATTGCAAAAAAAAAAAATTTTTTTTTTTTTTTTTTTAGTTTTTACATATTTGTTCACCGCATATACCGGCCTGTGAGCGGCATTGAGCGAAAAATTGTCATAAACTTTCTGTATGACACTTTAGGTGAAAGTGAGAGATATACTTTACTTTCCTACTAAAATATACATTATCTATAATAAAAACTGCCTCTTTCTCTTAGAAAATTCATATCAGAGTAAATATGTATCTAGGCATCTCGATATCGCCCTGTGAGCGATATTGAGCAACAAATTGCTGTACAATGTCTGTATGACACGCCGATTTCGGTAGGGAAAGTGAGAAATTTACTTTAGTATCCCACTAAAACTAACAATTTTCTACGATACAGCTGTTCGTTCTCTAAAGAAAATATCAAATCAAAATAAATCTATATCTATATATCTCGATATTTTGAACTCATCATAGTCGTACCACAGATGCAATATACCAGCTAGTATACATATAATATTTTGTATTTCTTGGCATATTCTTATTGTGTATTTTCGGAAATGTAAAATTATTTTCGGAAATATAAAATTATATAAGTGTAGGAAACAGTTCCCAAGAGAGCGTCGCTTTTACCAATAACATTTCGGAGTTACTAGGTTCTGGTCCAGTGATATGTAGTGTTTTGTGACGCATTTCCTTTTTGGATTTTCGTACCAAGTAGTGAGTTCACACAATTCCAATGCCAAAAGCAAGAGAAGTACTTGGTACATCTATATAACCACCCTTATGAGAGAAATTTCAGCGACTGCATATCCTAAGTGGGTTGCAAAGAGAGGTATCGGGGCGGGAAGTGTCGCCTTGAATAACAACAATGCCAGGACTCCAGATATATAGGTAAGGGATTTGTTTTCCTATATTAGCGATATTGTAGTTAGTGATATCCAGTTATATAAGACCAGCAAGCTTGGTTTTACAGCAGTGAGTTGTCGTCAGACTCGTGACTTGTTCAGGCTTGGGTGTTCGGTGTTGTATACGTTAGGCTATCCCAACGGTCATTTGTTTTTTTTTACCTCGCCAATATCTGAATGGAACACATGTACGGTGTTAGCGTATAATGATATGAATAAAACTTTATATTTATACCACATATTGTTATAGGGTAAACAACCGCATGGACTGGCCAACACACCGATGGTCATGGCTGAACACCCTCCGAAAAAGTACTTATAACGCGTCCTGACACGGAGATGGTCATCAGTCGTGAGTTGTTGTTGGTGAGAGACGCAGCTAAAGACCTCTACTCTCCTTTCGAAGTAAGTATTTTCTCCAAAGTTAGAAATTAAAGACAAATTTAAAGCTTTAAACAGAGGGTAATGAAAAGGGTGGCCAACGCAGTGCAAACTTCAGCAAAACGCTTTCGAAATTTTTACTTACGATTGAATAACTTAGAAGATTGACGCCATCTCGATGTTTGCGGAGGCGCTTGTGTCAACAAACTTCCCATTTCCTGTGATAAATCGGCACACCTCTTGTACCCATAGACGCTGGGGCACTTTCATCTCAACAATCGGAAAACGGTCCCTGGCTACGTCGTTTTCAAGGAAACTACTGTTTTGGTAGAAGACAACGACGGAGCGTGCACTAGATAATTATTTAATAAATAGTAAAACATCAATATTTTACATATTTATGATGATTAATTTGAAAATATTCGTTATTGAAAAAGTAACTCGATTCCTGACTCAAATTTGAGTAATTATTTTTCGGAATTAGTACGTTTCTTTGTCCTGACACCAGTTATTCATGCAGATTGTTATCAGCTATTCATGTAATTGTTATAATCGTTATGCGCTTATATACCTATCTTATTTACTGCCGGATTACCGCCGTAATGTGACGCAATTGCTTTCGGTCCCTGGGCCTTTGTCTGTTTTCGCACCATAAGAAATTAATGGGGCTGAATTTGCAATGACCAGAAAGTCGTTAAAAGAGGAAGGTTAGCATTGAGGAGCATATGTTTTGATTGAGAAAAATACAAATTTATACAATAGCTAGCTTGTAAAAAATACTTGCTTACAAAAAACTTGATTGACAACTAAGCAGCATACCTACTATGGGTTTCAGAGACAGTGCAAGGACTTTTTTTGGCAATATTTCTGTAACGAACACTCGTATCAGAACGAGATTTTGCTATAGTGTATTACACCCAGTGTCGTAATTTATAAGGGTATCGTGAATCACTAATTGTAAAAAATAACGACACTTGTCCTTGTACCAAGAGACAAAAACTCCATTATCCAGAAATGGATACGAACACATCAGTTAAAAGCTCCACCTACCCTCTACCCCCACCACCGCCCCCCCAGTCCTTCTTCCTTCCTTCACCTTCCCTTCTCTCTCTCTCTGTTGCCAATTGGTATGTGTTCACCCTCCAAACTGGGTATAAGACTTACACAAAACGTGGAAATTGGTGAAATTAGCCTCTGTATTGAAAGTATATATACATAAATATTTAAGCAATTTTATCATTATTGCATTACTATGACAACAAGAATACATGGAAACAGTTTATGATAATGCATCAGTATATGTGTGAAGCTCCACTAATGTGGCAACGATGATTTTGCCATTCTTAGCATGCAAACATTAAAGGTTACATTTATTTCTGGCATAAAGTTATTAAAAAAATCAAATTTCTAATATATACTTAAGTCAATGAAAAGTGCTAGCAAAAAAAATATACATATCCACTAATCGTCGTCTGCTCCGCGATGGTTTTCGGCAGCCATTATGTACGACAAGGTTAGAAACATTGGATTGTATCTACTTTAGAAATATCTGTAATTTTTCGGGGTAGTTTGGTTGCAAAAAAGGGATAATAGACATGAATTACATAAACATTTTGAAGTAACAAAGTAAAGTAAAACTAAATAATGAGTAAAGTAAACAATTAAAGAAATAAAGCTTTGCACCTCATAAACAGTGTCGTCGTCTGCTGCTCTTAACTGTGTTTGTGGAGTGAGCGCTTAGGAACCAGGAACAGCAACGTGGTTCAAGTGCAATTTGGAGTGGATTAAGGCCAATAATGTGTATAATTACAATCAAATAAGCACTGTGGCGTTTCAGTTGTGATGGCAGTAAGGATTAAACCACCGATTACCAGGTAAAAATGAATTCAGTTCAAACCATGACCCCGGGAATAACAAGTTTCATACTTTCGCTAATATAGGCAACAAAATGTTGTTTTATTGTGCTGATTACAGCTGCAATCTTGAGTAAGATCAATAAACGTTACATATATACGCTAACATTGTTCAAATGAGTGCTGGGAAGGGTGGGAAAGATGGTGGATTGCCCGTGATTAGACCAGACCGGCCAGCCTCACGATAGCCGCCATATTGGATTTCAAAACTGCCTTGAAAACATATTTTACGAAGAGCGTCAAATGCTTATTTTAGTTTGTGTGGGGCTTTCATATATCACATTATGTTGACAAATTAAATATCGAGTGAATAAGACCCGGCCAGCGTGATGATGGATCGTCCGTGATTGTTTACCCTCGGTTATGACGTCAACTTGGGGCAAGTGTAGTACGACAGAACTAATGTTTCCTGACCATAGTAACCAGACTTTACTGTCCTAATGTTATTAGTTATATATCTTTATGAAGGAGGCTGGCCTCCTCAACAAAATTTAGATTATATAATAGAATATCTATGTAAGAGTTTATATATTTGAACAAATTTATTCATATAAATATATTTTTAGATTTTTTATATTAAATTAATTTCAGATTTAATTCTACTTTTTTTTCTTTCTATTCATTTGATTGTATTGTAAATTTCTGGGCACATGAATCATATGACAAAATAGTTTTAGTGCAAAAATCATTTCTCTAACTGGCATAGTTTATAGTTATTGCAAAGTATGCTATAATTTTTTTTCTTAGGCCGTTTTCTCAAAACTTCCTTTTTTTCAAAAATAAACGCTTAATCTACAAGGTGAGTGAACCAAATTCTTTTAAACTTTACAGCATGTAGTACAACAATATACTGTCTGTATTAATGAGTGGGGAAATTTATTTTTCAGTTAAAATATTTTTTTGTCATATTTTTGAAAATTTTGAAAATTCTTTTTCAAGTGGAAAAAAAATTGAGAGAGGTCGAATTTCTTAATTTCGTAACTTGTATTTTTTTCAGAATTAGTTATACTATAGCTGGTAGAAATATTAAACCAATCCCTTCATTCATAAGGTGGACAGGAATATGTGGCCCTGTCGTTTCATCCCGGGGGAGGGGGGGGGGGCGGGGAGGGGGGGGATGGGTTTTGGCGGGGACCGGGGTGGGGGGGCGGTTGAAGGGAGGCAAGCGTTTGTTTAGTTTTGTTTTTAGCAAATTTCATAACTACACCCTACACCCTCATATCATAGGAAAATATATGTAAAAGAATAATATAACATGTAATACTCATTTAATTTTTGGTTTTAGAAAAGTCGTGTAAGATGATTATTGTTCTATTGAAATCAGTGTTGAAATACACCGCAATCTAGTAGAAAAGATATCTTAAGCCAACGAAAACCTGATTCTTTATCATTCAGACATATCAGTCAGACTTGTCTGTCTCTATGTTTGTCTGCTCTGTCTGTTTCAACACATATCTTCAGCCAGTGGGGCGTGGGCAGGCAGACCTATCGCTGGGGACTTAAAGCAAGGCGACTGACCTTTGACACCACAGAATTGTTTCACGCTCTCTTGCCGATCTGAACTTAGATTGATCAACCCTGAAACGAAACCTCCTCGAGTTCTTCTTCAGGGGATAATGGAATCTTTAACCCTTAAACGAAACCTCCTCGAGTTCGTCTTCAGGGGATGATGATATCTCTTCTTTCGACTCCAGTTTTTCGTGTGGCCTTTTCATGCCTGGATTGAGTTCCTCCCGTCCTGGGACGGAAACGCTGACATATTGAAATGCAAATTTTTCACTAGCTTATGATGTATTCAAGAGCAGCCGTCCATGATTTCGAAACCCCAGCAATCAGCGAGTATTCAACATAATCTTACTTTATAGTTGCAGAAACGCGTTATACTTTTAGTAGCCTAAGGGAGTGAAACCAAACCAAAATTCTGGAGGCATCTGTATGCTCTCTCTCTCTCTCTCTCTCTCTCTCTCTCTCTCTCTCTCTCTCTCTCTCTCTCAATGTTTGTTATATATAGATATCACACCGAGCATTGTTCCCCAGGTTGAGGAAATCCCTGTCTTCTTCAGTTTTCTCTGCGGGTTTCCGCTTACTTGCTTTGAACAGCTTTGGTCACCTCGGTCGTTACACAAAGGTCCGTTTGTACAGGCATCCAGATTTCAGAGGCAGATGCTGCAGACGAACGTTTCAAGTTACAAAGCGAAGAGAAAACCTTTTCTGATAAAGGGTTACAAAACTTACCGAAATATTGGTATAGTAGCGGAAAATGAAGGTCACGATAACAAGGAAAGAGTCGAGTAAGAGCTTCAACATAGTTACAAAGAAACACTTCGTTAAAAAAAGATGCTTTGAGTTTAGAAACGTTAACACAATACATATTTGAGAAACGTGTATGAAACAAGAACCTTCACACATACACATACCCTGTACTCAAGTTACCAGCCTCGTCTCACCAATAAGAACGTGTATAGAGTGTCGTGTATGTATGTATTTTCGTGAAAAGCATTTTTCTTTAGTGGCATTAATAAGTTTCTTGCAGGTATCTTCATGCCGTAGGAGTTTATTCCCGATTCTCGTGCGTCAATTTCTGGTGAAAAATTCGCAGACTTTTTTTCTGCCATTTATTGGTTTTTATGCGACAGCTGTTTCATCTAACTGGGCATTATTGAGCGACTACTGACATAGAAAATGATAGAATTGGCCTTTTCGTCCTATTTATATCATCGTATGGGGAGAATGGCCTTGAGGACTGAGTACTGGTTGGGAAAGAGATTAAAAGATTAACCATTTTAGGGCGTTGTTTTCGGTACAAAGGAGCATCTGTATGTCTGTACTCACCTGAATATCCAGGACGACAGTGGCACAAGTAACCAAACTCCATGGGCGAACAAGTTGCCCCATTAAAGCACGGTGCGCTAAAGCAGTCGTTAATGGGCAGCGTTGGAAGGTCTGTATAGGCGGCCTTTTGGTATAAAACGTGAAGGTCGTCAGTCTTCCATTGTGCTAAATACTAACTATTATTACGCATATCCATCTCATATTATTTTTCCAAGCTTTGATATATAAAACTAAATGTATTCAGATTTTTTTTTATCCCCAATGATACATTTGCAGGCATATATTCGTTTTGACAGATTTTTTTATTTTTATTATAAAAGGAATAGTAATTTTATGATACGATTTTTATGTGGTTTACACATATCCCGCGTAATAATTACCTGTTCCTGACCTGTTATACCTTCGCAGTCAAATAATGAAGTGGAGCCTGGTGATGCAGTTGTCACTCCATCCGGACACCTGTTGTTTAGATGAAAGTGGTTTTAATAATCGGTCGTAATAGCCATAGATACTTTATCAATGAAATTGAAACAGAAATAGTAGTAGTACTTGTAGTAGTGGTCAAATGGAATTTTTTCAACATATGCGTCGAAACTTCTTCGACAATATGTAAACAGTGTAAATAATTATTTTAACAGGGTTATATTAACATTAAGCTAGCAAACAAAACAAAATTATAATTATACACACAATGTGGCACGGAGGAACACGTACTTGAGAATAAATCCACGGTAGAAAGGTAAGTGAAAGAAGGACTTGGAACAAGTACTTTCGTAGTATATACTACATTTTCAAGTTCAAGTGTGAACTTGAAAAGGTAGAATATACTACGCAAGTGTTTGTTCCAAGTCCCTGTTTCACTTACCATTCTTTTATGTATATATATATATATAATATATGTATAATATAGAATTCAATTACTGTGACGCAATTAGGCAGACAAAATGTGATGGAATATATATATATATATATATATATATATATATATATATATATATATATATATATATATATATATATATATATATATATATATATATTCCATCACATTTTGTCTGCCTAATTGCGTCACAGTAATTGAATTCTAACGGGACTCCTGGCCCAGCTATGTGCTGCGTGTAGTTATTAGGGGAATTACACTATTGCACTATATTTCCATTTATCTGCATACGGCAATATAACACATAAAATAAAACCTATATACAAAATTGATAGGCGTTCTTTGGAAACTGGTTCCTCTAAATAAGGAAATAAAATATATGGAAACAGGTCATAAGGCAAAAGTTTTCATAAAAGTGAGGCAACAATTTCTTTCTGAATATGGGAATTAACGATTTTTAAATGATCTTATACATGCGAAGATTTAATCAATCTTTTACTAAGTTTAAATTTGAAAAACCGGTATTTTGTAACCGTCTGTGGAACATAGTGTTTACCTAAACAACACTCCTTTCGAAGTATGTTTTATTCTTCCATTACTGCGAGTTTTTCAGTTTTAACCAATAATAACTGGGGAGTGGTGTCTTAAACTTGGCTAGTATAACCGGAGAATATGATATGAAACTTTGCATTATGATAGGGTTAAAAGTAGATTTATAAATAAATAATAACATTAGTTGAAGACGTAACCAACTGATCTTGTCGACTGGTGTCATAACTTGTATGATCATCCGATGCAGAAATACTTAGAAATATCTTATTAAAATTCTACTACGAAACGTTTATGCACAATACCAAAAACATATAAACATGAACCGTAAGTAGGAGTAATTTGATATACTTCTTACCTTGTACATTCAGTTTTTCCTTCGTCTTTTTGGAAGAAGCCCCTCGGACATTGCAAGCAGGGCTGCAAACCTGTCTCTGACACGTGTCCCTTGTCGCATGGAACTGATAAATCATTAAAGAAATAGAATTAATATTCAGCGATGGTTGGATTTTTTTTAATAGGAACACTGCAACAAAATCTGACTCAAATTGATTTCCGAATAGATTAACTTTTGTGGTGAAATGTTGTCAAACAACAAATTACGAAAACTTTTCCATAAGAGTGCATAAATACCTTTCTAAGAAGCTGTAGATATTTTGCGATGGTATAGATGCGAACATTAGTAAGCATTATTTTTTTTATTCATGTATGTATACAAAAAATAATTTTCAAGGGAGGAATTCTCTCTTTCTTTCTGTTTTATTTTGAAATATAAATTCTGGCTTCAGTAATCCTAAAAGCTATTAATGTGACACATTCTTTGTTCAATTTATGCGACAAAATAGTTTTCATTGTATGTTCAACTCTGTATTTTCTTTTCAGTTCTAGAGTAAGAAGACATCGAATTTATTAATTTTATTAAGATAGAAAAAAGACAGTTATTATTCTGTGTCCATTGACAGATTCGCTGTTTCAGTTATTTAATACCAATTGCGTCTGTTTCTCTAACTAGAATGTTCTTCCCAATATTTTCGGTGCTTATCTCAGTTCACCAAATTAAAAACCTTTTCCCACCAGTTTCATTCACGTGTCAACTGTTTTTAGATCTCGGTTGACCTAAACTTTTACATTAATAAGTTCATTCTGTTAAAATAAAGTTTCCCAAAACTAGATAAAATATGAAAAGAGCTTCTTTCATCCAAATATAGAAGTAGAAAATATTCATATCCACGGCCTTGAAAAAACAGGCAACCCAATAGTTTTGTTGGATTAGAATTTTCCGATGTAG
>NC_087201.1:108850149-108882649 GCF_015104395.2 Macrobrachium nipponense
ATTGTAATCTAAGTCAGGTTTGACGTCTTGCACTGATTCTGATGCTATTAATATTTGAGCTCTCTCTCTCTCTCTCTCTCTCTCTCTCTCTCTCTCTCTCTCTCCCCCCCACACCACCCCCCCCCCCCATCTCTCCCTTCATAATAATGATATAATAATAATAATAATAATAATAATAATAATAATAATAATGTTCTTTAAGGTGCACAATAATATACTGATGGTAGCTGCAGTAAAATTTTTACAAAACTGCTGCCCTCAGTATATTATTGTGGACCTTAAAGAACATTACTTGTGCCCTCGTAATTGAGATTTCTACCGGATAATAATAATAATAATAATAATAAAATAATAATAATAATAATAATAATAACGATCAGGCAAAGTTCCTCTGGGGCTATGGTATCAGAACAGAGAGGGTGATACGTGCAAATGTACCAGACGTGACGTTCATTGACAAAATAAAAAAGAAAGTATTACTCATTGATGTCGCAATACCATGGGACACCAGAGTTGAAGAGAAAGAGAGGTAAAAATGGATAAGTATCAAGACCTGAAAATAGTAATAAGAAGGATATGGGATATGCCAGTGGAAATTGTACCCATAATCATAGGAACACTAGGCACGATCCCAAGATCCCTGAAAAGGAATCTGGAAAAACTAGAGGCTGAAGTAACTCCAGGACTCATGCAGAAGAGTGTGATCCTAGAAACGGCGCACATAGTAAGAAAAGTGATGGACTTCCTAAGGAGGAGGAGGCAGGATGCAACCCGGAACCCCACACTATAAATATCACCCAGTCGAATTGGAGGACTGTGATAGACCAAAAAAAAAAAAAAATTATATATTAAAAAAAAAAAAAAAAAAAAAAAATATATATATATATATATATATATATATATATAGAGATAGATAGAGATAGATAGAGTAGAGAGAGAGAAAGAGAGAGATTAATATAAAAACTCTTTACCAATATTTTTATGAGTTCACTGAACCATATTTTCCCCCTCGTGTAAAGCTTCACCGACGGATTTGTTTTTTAGTATTATGTGAAAATGAGAGCAAAGTGGTAATCGAGAAGTTAGGTAGACTATACAGAAACAAACTGATGAAAAGCAAAAGACAGCAATGCAGTTAGGATGTAAGGGACGACACTGTTAAGGAACTCTTTATTACCATCAATACAATGTTGTACAGTATTATTATTTCAAAATGTGTTTGTTATTTTATCAATTTATACTATTTTTCCGCTGTATTATGAATACTGTATTTGCAGTCGTTTTGATAGGGAGCCATATTTTTTTTGTTTGTGTGTATGGTATTAACCTTAAGAATTCAAAAACAGTAAATGCCGTAGAAGATCCTGAATCAATTGAAGAATGTGAACCTTGTTAGAAATTATTATTATTATTATTATTATTATTATTATTATTATTATTATTATTATTATTATTATTTTATTAAAAGTAATGGCTACTTCAGCAGCGTATACACTTGTAGAGATTCTTCTCTATTTTGCGAATAGCGGCTTTTTCTTTGCTACTTAAACAGGCTAGTAGAGCGCCTATAGAGGTCATGGTCAATTACAGGGTCAAAATAGGTGTATGTATTTAAATTTTACAGATAAACTATGATACCATAGTCAGCAAAGTCATTAACGATTTTTCTCTCTCTCTCTCTCTCTCTCTCTCTCTCTCTTTCTTAAAGCGAGCTTTCGTCTGGAGCTGCCAGACATCCTTGGGCTGGGAAGCTGAGGGTGGACTGATCTTGGTGCGGTGTCCGTCCTCCTTATATCTGTGGTTGACAGCAGGGGGTCTGCCCCATGCTTGTCTCCTATTGGCTGGTGGTGGTGTCTTCTTTTTCATTGGTTACCTGAGTTAGGTCTCAAGCCACTTTCTTCGAGCTGATGGTTGCAATGCTGCAGATCCTGCAGCCATCTGGACCTCCTGAGAGGTGCTGTAACCCTTGACGGGCGTTGCGCTACACTGTGGGACGTCACGGCTAATTTGATTTCCATCGGCTGCAGGAGTACCTCATTTGGGGGTGTTGTCTTCCGTGGAGTTGTTGTGATCGGTGGTGTCATTGTTGGTGGCAGGTCTCATACTCGTAGGGAGGAGAAATTCTTCCTGCGGCATATTCAGTGTAGGTTTTATTTGCTGGATGAGGAACGCCTCCAGCAGGCGCAACCGACGGGCATGAGGGGCCTTCCTATAATTTTCGTGTTCTATATGATGACATCCCGGGAGATGGCCTCCTGATGTTTGGTGCGGGCGTGATTCTTGATAGCCCCCCTCTTGGGCGTGGCACGAGTCTCTTCGACAGGCGCATGGTTATCATACTTACGTGGAGGCGCTCCTCATCCAGCAAATAAAACCTACATTGAATACGATGCAGGAAGATTTTCCCCTTCCTACGAGTATGAGAAGACCTGCCACTATCAATGACACCACCGATCACGACAACTCCACGGAAGACAACGCCCCCGAACGAGGTACTCCTACAGCCGATGGAAATCAAATTAGCCATGACGTCCCACAACGTAGCGCAACGCCCATCAACGTTACAGCGCCGCTCAGGAGGTCCAGATGGCTGCAGGATCTGCAGCATCGCAACCATCGGCTCTAAGAAAGTGGCTTGAGACCTGGCTCATGCAACCAATGAAAACAAAGACTCACTGCCACCAGCCAACAGGAGACAAGCATGGGGCAGACCCCCTGCTGTCAACCGCAGATATAAGGAGGACAGACACCACACAAAGATCAGTCCACCCTCAGCTTCCCAGCCGGAGGATGTCTGGCAGCTCAAGACGAAAGCGCTTGCTTTAAGAAAAAGAGAGAGAAAGAGAAAATCGTTAATGACTTTGATGATTATGGTATCATAGTTTATCTGTAAAATTCAAATATATACACCTATTTTGACCCTGTATTTGACCATGACCTCTATAGGCGCTCTACTAGCCTGTTTAAGTAGCAGAGAAAAAAGCCGCTATTTGCAAAATAGAGAAGAATCTCTACAAGTGCAACGCTGCTGAAGTAGCCATTACTTTTAATAAAGTATGCTTGAGAGAGTGGTACATGACGGAGGAAGAGAGAAGGAACATTCCACCCCGGAGGATATCAAACTTTTCTATAAAGCCTTCATGCACCACCAATACAAGGAGGACGAAGCAGCCATGAAGAAAATAATAGAGGAACACGTCCGCCCCATGGAGGAAGGAAAGAGAGTGTCCCTCATTATTTACTACAAGAATCGGCATACGAAGGACCTCCTGATGAAGAACAACCCCTCCCGCCTGAAGGAGACCCCTTAAAGCAGTCCAACATTGTCTACTGATACGTATGCCCCGCCCAAGGATGCCCTGGGATTTACATCGGCATGACAACAATGCGCCTGTCAAAAAGGATCTCCTGCCACGTCCAGGACGCCATTAGGCAGCACGCCCTTGCAGTACACCAGAGAAACATCATGAGAGACGACATCATCAGGAATATTAAGATCATCGGGAGAGCACCTGACCCACGACGTCTGCGTCTCCTAGAAGCGCTGCTTATCCTTGAACAAAAGCCTCCCCTTAGTACCACCCAAGAAGCGTTCCTGATACCGATGTGTGTTAGGAGGACCACACCCCTCCCCCCCCCAACGAAAGTACCAGCGTGCTTGAAACAAACACTGGACATGAGAATAATACCAGGGGTGACGTCTCAGGTAGAAGCCAATCAAGAGGGTCCCAGTGATACCCCCGGCCTGAGAAGGTCTGCAAGACTCGTAAACGCCCGCCGTATGAGTCACCTTCCCAGGAACCAATGAAAACCCGACCTGCCGGAGAGGTGCTCTAACCATAATCAAGAGCCCACAACATCACGATATAAGACGAAGGACTCACCACTTACGGGCTGCTCTACGAGCAAGAGCCCGTGCTGGCACAAGGCCAGCTTAATCTCAAACAACAACAACCACCACTGGAATTCAGTCCCTCAGCAGTTATGGCTTGATAATGTCCTGTGGATCACGAGGAAACTTTGCGTTGGAGGAAGGGGGAGGGAAAGAAGGGGAAGGGAGAGAGAGAAGAGAGAGAGAGAGAGAGAGAGAGAGAGAGAGAGAGAGAGAATTGTATAAGCAATAATAAATCAAATGACTCAACCGAATTTTACCATGCCCTTTGGTGCGTTGCTCGCCAGTTTAAGCAACAGCGAGAAAGCCGTCATCAGAAAGACAGAGAAGACTCTGTACAAGATTAATAGTGCTCAAGCAGCAGTCATTTTTAACAAAACATGCCTACGAGAGGGTCTCCTTCCGAACTATTATTATTATTATTATTACTAGCAAACTTACCCATCTACGATGGGTGATAAAATACAGGTGCAGAAGTGAAAAATATATATGTACCATTTGTTCAGCAATATTAAAATAAGGGCGATTACACGAATAGTCTCTCTCTCTCTCTCTCTCTCTCTCTCTCTCTCTCTCTCTCTCTCTCTCTCTCGTAATGTAATTCAAGGGACGATCACTGAACGCAGAGAAATTCTTATTCATTGTTGTTTCCCCTCTTTTAATGATACTCTCTCTCTCTCTTTCTTAAAGTAAGTGAAGGGACGATCAGTGAACATAAAGAAGTTCGTATTCATTATTGTTTACCCCTTTTAATGATTCTCTCTCTCTCTCTCTCTCTCTCTCTCTCTCTCTCTCTCTCTCAATAGAAGTCAAGTAATGAAGACGGTGATGGGATTATCGGATTACTTAGCTCTCAAATCACAAATTATCTCCTCTCTTTCTCTCTCTCATTTTTCGATAGCACGATAAAATTATAAAATTGTAGTGCATTAATGTCGTTAAATGGCTCTCTCTCTCTCTCTCTCTCTCTCTCTCTCTCTCTCTCTCTCTCTCTCTCTCTCTCTAGTCGGTGACTTTCATTTAACGGAACAGGGATATCGATTGGTTCATTTCTTTGTCAATTACTTTGCATGGTGATACGAATAATAAAGTATCTTTCTTTTCATTATGTTACTGCAAAGACGCAACTTGTATGTCAGTGCGTTATGGCTTCTGATAAATGCTCTTATGATCCTGTGTCTTCCAAAAAAGAGTAGAGAGTAGGAACTTGTCAGTTTCCTTTTTATTATGTCCATTGGCAGGATCGAAATTCCGAAGCAACATTACCGGGCAGTACTTCTTCAACGTTATTTTGTGCACTGGCAGTCCCGATGGATTTAAGTTATTCAAAAAAATCTTGCGGATATTGATGATAATTTTCATCTTCTGTTGTGTCCGAGCTGAAATATCACGACTTTCTCCGGGGAAGTTGTACAGAAATTATGTATGAAAAATTGTAAAGTAACCAAGTCTACGGGAATAACCAGCCTCGTTTCACGGCCAGAAACAGCTCCGTTTCAGGGAATCCCTTCTCACCCCCACCCCCTACTAAGGAGGGGGTTAGGTTGGATGAAGCCCCATTACAAACCATCTTAGGGGTCCCCACCATAACCCTGCCAAGTTTCATGCCCATCTGACCAGCCGTTTGGCCGTGATCGAATGACAGACAGACAGACATTACCCCCATTATGGTATGATTATTATTATTATTATTATTATTATTATTATTATTATTATTATTATTAATGTTGCTGTGGCTCTCTCATCTTGAATTCTCGGATTTTAATTTTCTTTTATAATTATATGAATAATAAAAAAGGAAAGGTGAAATGTAATCATTTACACTATGTAGGTTTTTACTTTCCGCTTTAATCAGTCATTCACACTTGAGTGATTAATCTAAGGCCTTCAGATCCACGCATCTATCGGCAGGGCAAATAGTAATTATTATTCATAAATTTCCAAAACAAACAAGTAGAACAGCCGTCAGTGACGGGATTTTCTGTAATCGTATTAATTACACCAGATGATATGTACGCAATGCCTTTGTATACAGATTGACGCACATACTCTCACGCACACACACATACACCAACATCTTTCAGCATCAACAACTTCTCACCCCGTTTATGTTCCATATTTTTACTTCACAAACTTGCATATTGTACATCTCTGCCTTATTACTACATCCACAAACACAAAACTGCCATTGGGGTCATAAACCGGTCTTTTCATATTAAACCAGCCACTTTCTTGTCTACATATTCTAGAAATTGTTTTTTTTTCTCCACAAAAGCTCTAATTGCTCCTTTTACATTCCCTTCTGCTAATTTGTTGGGTCTTAAGTTATTCTCAAGATGTAGTGTATTTGATTTTATATGAATATTCATGATTCAATATGCATTTCTATTAACTTTGTCAGCAGCTTCTACAGGCCCACTTCTGCCATTATTTTACTCTCAAGCTT
This sequence comes from Macrobrachium nipponense, assembly GCF_015104395.2. Classification (NCBI taxonomy): domain Eukaryota; kingdom Metazoa; phylum Arthropoda; class Malacostraca; order Decapoda; family Palaemonidae; genus Macrobrachium; species Macrobrachium nipponense. Next base: position 108,856,488 of record NC_087201.1, read on the forward strand.
AATACTATTTCATAACGAGTGCTTGATCCCTGCACCTCATGTACGTTTCCAGATACACCAAGTAATGTTAGTTCCTTGTTGTCATACTCATTTAGCAAAGGACTACATTTTCCTCAGTTAGAATTTCTTGTTTTGTGCCTTTTATCCTCTGGTCTGTTTGGTCTCTGTCATTTCTTATGCTCACTGTCCTCCATTACAACTTTCTTCCTTTCATAAAACACTTATATTTCACCCTCAATTATTTATTAACTCCTACCTTTTATCCTTCGTTACTTTCTCATGACTGCCTTATTCATTAATTTTTATACGTTTGTATGGTCTTGCTTTGTCTTACACCTGCATGTCGAGTAGTTGGGTTTTTCTTAATTTGGAATATTCATTATTATAACTACTGTCTCTTTTATTCTTATTTATATCAACAGCATTTGCTGACCCAGTGAAACCACCCATGAACTCCTTCCAACTCATTATCTCTTAACCATGGCCCATTTGCAAAAAGTCCGTGTACCCGAATTTGTCTTTGCATTGTATGCACATATTTTCTAATTTAAATTACTAAGCTTGTCTAGATTTTACCACATTTTGAATCCCTGCTCTCCTATTAAGTCTGCCTTTAAACTTCGAGTAGTCTTTGAACATCTGTACAGTCACCATTGTACTTCTCCATCTCGCAGGCAAAGTAACAGGCCTTCTGTTCATCCTTGGCCTCATAGCCGGATGGATAGAAGGTCTGAGATAGTTTTAGCTAGATTGCGCATTGTCCACCCCCCCAACTAAATATACTCACGGGTATCTAATGACGAGTGGAGCGGATAGGCAGGTTCCTCGCTGTTCCACCTGTCATGTGGATTTGACTGTGGTGCATATTTTGGTGGAGTGCCCTCATTTTGAAACCAAACGTAGAGCTTGTTTGCTGGCAAATAAGTCTCTTGCAGATATTTTAGGTGAAGGTGCTCGGGCAGAGCAAATTATGACATTTTTAAAAAATATTGGTCTTTTTTACGGATTGTAGTTTTCTTTTAATTGTTTTAGGTTTCTTGTTTGGTTTTTATGAATGAATGATTTGTATGTTAGATCGGTTGTGTGTATGTTTGTTTGTGTGACAGTGACTTTTTTTATTCTTAAGATATATATGCGCTGAATGGCCCCTCGGCTCCGGCGCTTGGCTATGTGCCAAAATGTTATAATCTAATCTAATCTAATTTAAGTGACTCTGAATTCCTAACGAGAAAAAGAATGTGTTCTCCTGCTTTGGATTCAGTAAAGCTGCGTCCTTGCAACTCAATTCGTGCCTGAGAGTTGAGGTTCAATGCTTTCGTACTATGGTCAGTTACATTATTCTTATGTATCACGTGAAAAAGAGATTACAATGCCATTAATACTGAGGTGCAAGGGAGCTTTCTAGAAGTATATACATTAGGTAAAAAAGCAGGTAGTCTTATAAATGGCAGTGACTTCTGAAAGGGAGGAAGGATTTCCTCTATTCCTCTTGAGGGTTTGTTAAAACTGTGTGCTTGCAACTTTGAAGACTTGAGTTCAAACCCTATTTGAGAGCTAAAATTCAATTGTCAGACTGTAGTTCGAATCCCTTATTCTAAGATTTCGATTAATTTTTCTTGATCTACAGAAGCAGCGTTGCAAACATTTTTAGGAACTTTGAGTGTGACTGCTTCTAGACTTTTATTGCAAAATTTGAAGTGACTATTTGAACCTGCAACACTCACTAATGATGACAGTTCTACAGTGGGTTTCCTTCTCAAAAAAAAAAAAAAAAAAAAAAAAAAATGTGCTTGGCATAATCCCTGGTTATCTATGCTAGGTGTTACTGATGATCTTTGCAGGTCAGCTGTGGAATTCTGTTGATCTGCCGAATGTCTCCAGCCATGAAAGGACCCCATTCACATTTCTGGCAATGAAACAGATCTAGATCTGAGATTTGTTTCAGTTATAGTTGAGGTCGTCCCATGACAGGTTTAATGGCACGCAAGTACCACAGCGAAGCCATTAATATTTAACAAGCTTCTGTAGGTCCCTTTCCTGGGAAAGTTCTATGATATTCTGATCATTCCGAATACTGGGAAAGAAACCTTTCAATTCGCAAGGCATCGCTTTAACCATTCCCGCAAATCGCGGAATATGCAGATAACGCGAAGCAGCGGTATGAAAGAGGGTATTGGAATTTAAATCGTATTTCCGGCTTCTGTCTGCCTATGCGATTTGGGAATTTTAGTATTCTTCGCTACCGACCGTTTCCATCAAATTATGCAAGATCGTAAACTTCGTCAACTTACTCCCAAGTTACTCATTTATTCTCTTTCCTCTGGCTTCTGAGAAGGGAAAGGAGGAGCACGAATAGATAAAAAGAATAGGATCACGAAAGGAATGAACTGAAGAAAGATATGAACAATGTAATGATTATATATTTGATATTTAAAGCAATTATGAGTTTATAAGGATAAGACTAGCGAAAGATAAAAAGCTCTCGAACCCATGAAAAATGAAAGCCAAAACGTAATGAAAAACATTCCTATTGCTGGGGAATGCCGTCATTGCCTTTGGCCCCCAGCTACAACACCTTTCGTTCCTTTTACTGTACCTCCTTTTTATATTCTCTCTTCCATCTTACTTTCCACCCTCTTCTAACAATTGATTCGTAGTGCAACTGCGAAGTTTTTCTTCTGTTACCCCTTTTGCTGTCAATTTCCGTTTCAGCGCTGAATGACTACATAGGTGTCAGTGCATGGCCTTTGGCCAAATTTTATATTCATTTCAATTCAGTCCAGTAACGAAAAGCATTCACAGCACAGAGAAAAATTATTATGATTATATTACAGTCAACACATCAAATAAAGAGTTGATATGTCAAACTCACTACAGTAATCAAGTCAAGAACAAAACAAGGAACACGAAATAACAACGCGAATGGAACAACAAAATTCAGCATAAGGACTACATCGCTCAAGCCTTTTGTACAAAAGTCTCTTCGCTCATTGACATGCACGGCGGTTTCCTCCCGAATTTCAGCATTACCAGGACCCATTGTGCAAATAAGGAAAAAAGCCTCTTCAAACAAAACGACTTCTAATTACAACGTAGAGTGAAAGGAAAAAGAACATAACGTTCATTGAGTGTCACTTATTACATACCGCTGCCCTGTTCAGGAGTGGAGAGCTCTCCCCTCATAATTCATTAGAGTGAATTCACAAAGGTCCCAAGCGTAACACTTCTCTCTATGTATCCCGTTTCAAAATGACGTTAATGACGTAAATATTAGGATACCTTTGATCTGCCATGCCACTAGATCGAGTTTCCGTTTAATTACTTGGGCTGAATCAAATTGAACCCTTTTAGCAAACAGCTGTGGGGTCAGGCGGGATGTTCAGCCACCGAATTATGAATGCATTGGCTAAATGTCACTGAGGTTGAACTGCCAATTTTCATTCAGCCTGATTAAAACCAGTCATCATGCTGGAGCTTGAATTTCAAGATGGCCGCTGCAGTCAACCAAATAAGAGACAATAGTACAAAAGTTGGCTTTCTCTGAGATTAAAGAAATCGAAAAAAAAAATTTTTTTCCTTGGTAGAACCTCGGGAATGAAGTTGTTTATTTATTGTTATTTATTGTTTGGTTTATTGATAGATTGATTTACTTCCGAACAAACAACCGACAGCAGAGGAATCTTTGGTGAGGCAACATGAAGACGAAATTTATATTCAGGAAATGTGTTTCCCCCTTTCTTGGACTGAAGTAAAGCAAAGTCATGTCAGAGGCGACAAACGAGTTCTGTTCGGAAAATAAATAATGAACTTATAGTTTGGTTTTTTTCTTTTGCTAAAATACTTCTACGCAAGTAGAAATATCCGGTTTCATTCAAAGTGAAGTAATTTCGTTCAGATAGTTAAATGTTTAATTTCATCTGGCAACTTGAATCACTTTTTTTTCTACCGCAGGCTACACTTGTTATTAATATCTGCTTTTGTTTATTATTATTATTATTATTATTATTATTATTATTATTATTATTATTATTATTATTATTATTATTAAGGCGAAAAATACAGTATCTGAAGGGATTAATCTGCCAAATTTTGGATCGGAAGTATTATGCTGTATATAGTTTGAAGAAGTTAGAAAGTACATTTAGGTGATCTGAATACGTAGAAAGAATGGGACAGATAATTGATACTTTGACTTATTTGCTGAATCATGGCGTTGGAACAACTGAATTTATGGAAACCTTGAATATGATTTCAGTGACAGTCTGGTCAATAGCGTGAAAATTTCGGCAGGTTTTATAAGGTGCCATAAATATTAGGGTGTACATACGAGGGCTTAATACCTGGAAAGTAAGATTGCAAATGCTGTGGTACAATTCAAGGGCGTCGACGTGCTGCTTATGAAGTGTGTGTATAAATATATGAATCATTGTGAGGAACTAGTGAGTTTTCCACGTGTGATGTTCATTCTTGCAATAATATTGCTATTATTATTATTATTAGATAGAACCAATTCACGTAGAACAAGCAACAGAGGCCATTGACTTGAAATTCAAGCTTCCAAAGAATGTCGGTTTCAATGTACCACCGCAGACCCCACACTGCAGTAGTAACTGATCATGATACAGAGCTAGTGGTTTTCATCGCCCTGGGGGAGGCGCGAACCGCTACAATCTTAGTGGTATAACACGACACTAACCACAATACCTTCAACAGTAGTGAGGTCATGAGTAAAACAGTGACTACCGTCTACGTTTTCCTAAATTCAGTCTGTGTTAATAAGTTATGAGTCTATAGTCGAAAAATATAAAATTTTCGATACCATTCTTAGTTATCAGTAAAGCACTAACTATTATTGTTGATTTCGTTGACAATTGTTGTAAACATAACTATATTAATATTGCATTCCATGGTCACCTTTTCCTCCCCGAGGCATCCGGAACCCGACGTCCTTTTGCGTTAGTAACCTTAAACTACCAACATTTGCTTTCTGCACTTTTATTTGAGTTTTATTTGTTTGTTGACTTTATTGGCTTGTGAAACATGTAGCGCAGTAACTCACTTAGGTGCGCCTAAAAGGAAAGAGTTTTAGTCACATATGGATTACAAGTTTTTATAAAATGATTTAATATTTGCCGACTTATTCGAATTCAGATATTTATATTTTGACCAATATTTCCTTTTGTATCGAATCTATTTTTAATATTATTCTTGGCGTAGGCGAAACATATTTCTTTTGTATCGAATCTAGTTTTAATATTATTCTTGGCGTAGGCGAAACCATATTTCTTGTATCGCCACTTTATAGTAATGATTCAGTCCCTGGGATTAAGATTATGAATCCAGACTGGAGGAGCGTCGCTGAATGTGGCTTGAATTCCGACCTTCATTGTGGAGAGATTTCATAATTTTTTTTTAAAATTAATGTTTGCCATATACTTTCGTCATTGAAAAAAAAAAAAAAACCGTCGCAATCGAGTTTTCTGTACAGCATATACTGCTGTAAGAAACTATCAGCAGCAGCCCATGAAGCTTTCTGCCACGGCCCGTTGGTGGCCTGTGTGTTGCGGTGCCAGACGTACAATCATTTTTAACTTTAACCTTAAATAAAATAAAAACTACCGAGGCTAGAGTGCTGTAGTTTGGTATGTTTGATGATTGGAGGGTGGATGATCAACATTCCAATTTGCAGCCCTCTAGCCTCAGTAATTTTAAAAATCTGAGTGCTGACAGAAAAAGTGTGGACGGAGAGACAAATCACTATCTCAGTAGTGTGTTTTTTTTTTTTTTTTTTTTTTTTTTTTTTTTTTTTTTTTTTTTTTTTTTAAGAGAGAAAAAACTATAAATCATCGACTATGAGATAGAGAGAGAGAGAGAGAGAGTTTGTCATAGTCCGTACAAGAGGGATGTAGCTTCTTATTCTGCGGGTTTCGTTTGGCGTTTTGTGTCAATAATACTTCGTAAAATCAACTGGAAAATTAGACAGCTTAGTGCATTGCTTAGACGTTCGGCGATGATTCTGCATAAAAGACTGAGTTTCAATTTTGTTATGAAATCGAGAACCTCGCAGGAGACTAAGAGCCATCAGTGGACCTCACGCGGTACACTGATGGCAATACTGAAGGGTGTTTGGAACGCCACCCAAGGTATAGTTATTATCTACCCACCTTTTAACTTTTTATTTTTTATTTTACCTCCATTTCCCTCGCTTTTCTTTAGTTTCTTTTTTTTTTATTAATTAATTATTATTAATTATTATTTTACCTCCATTCCCGATCGCTTTCTTAAGTCTTTTTATTATTATTATTATTATTATTATTATTTTACCTCCACCGATTCCCGATTTCTTAAGTCTTTTTTATTACATTATTATTATTATTAATTATTATTTACCTCCATTTCCCGATCGCTTTCTTAAAAGCTTTTTTTTTTTTTTTTATTTTTTTTTTTACCTCATTTCCCGATCGCTTTCTGGTTTTTTTTTTTTTTTATGATTTTTTACCTCCATTCCCGATCGCTTTCTTAGGTATTTTTATGATTTTACCTCCATTCCCGATCGCTTTCTTAAGTCTTTTTATGATTTTACCTCTATTCCCGATCGCTTTCTTAAGTATTTATTCTATTATTTTACCTCCATTCCCCATCGCTTTCTTATGTCTTTTTTTTGTTTTATTATTATTTTACCTCCATTCCCGATCGCTTACTTAAGTCTGTTTTTTTTTTTTATTATTATTATTACTTTACCGCCATTCCCGATCACTGTCTTAAGTCCTTTTTTTTTTTTTTTTTTTTTTATTATTATTATTTTACCTCCATTCCCGATCGCTTACTTAAGTCTTTTTTTTATTTTACCTCATTTCCCGATTGCTTTCTTAAGTCTTTTTTTTTTTATTATTATTATGATTTTACCTCCATTCCCGATCGCTTTCTTAAGTATTTTTCTATTATTACACCTCCATTTCCCCATCGCTTTTTATAGTCTCTTTTTTTCTTTTTTTTTTTATTTTACCGCCATTCCCAATCGCTTTCTTAAGTCTTTTTATACTGCTATTCCCGATCGCTTTCTTAATTCTTTTTGTTATTTTACCGCCATTCCGAAATCACTGCTAGTATTTTTTTTTATTTTATTTTTTTACCTCGATTCCCAAACGCTTTCTCAAGTCTTGCTGTCTAGCCTCTCTATCTATCCCTTTTTAGGGCAACTCTGGAGTTTTCTCCCAGTTCCACCTTCAGACCCTTGTACTTCATCTTTTTTATTTTTATTTTGTGGGGCTCTCTTTTGCTGTCCAGCTCCCTTTTTGACGTTCTTTAGCGCAGAGTGGCTGAAGTTGCCCCAGCGCGGCCCTTGGCTCTTTAGCCTAAATTTCACGAACCCATGCTATGGAATCGAGTTGTTTGACTGGGAGCTCTTAATAAAATCGATTTGTAATGAGAACTGAAATCAAAGAAAATTCAGTTATTTGGAAATCAGGGATTTGAGTCGGGTGAAAGCTCATGTTAAATGCATTGTTTCCAACACAAATATTCTTTTATGGCATAATCTTGTTGCGTTCAAAATCTGCATCGCTTTAGAGCGAAAGTTAGCGGGCCGATTGGCAATGAGTCTAGAGGTTCCAATAATAACTGGCGGTTTAAAACGACTGACCTTTCCCGCCGGTATATCGAACTTTATTTCCTGAACAAAGAGATCATCTCAATAAGCGTTGGCGTAGGCGGGAAATGCATTGGGTTTGTTTGGTGGTGTACTTCAGTGTTTGTAATTCATCTTCTCAATATATTGCCTCTAAAACGAGAAACAATACTACGTCGGTAACATAATAAACACAATAAAGAAGAGCATTCTGTCATCATCTTTGCAGCGATATATAAAAAAAAAAGCCCTCTAGATTTGGTCACCGTGATCACGAACCGAAATCCAATTGTTTCGGTTAGACGTCGATTTTACCTTTATTTGTAATAATTTGTCTTTTAGGGTAGGAAAAAAAAGGGGACTATTGGAAACAGATCAGGTTTTCGGTAACCTTATCGCCAACTAAATACCTTCCTTGTTAGAAGTAGGAGAGAGAGAGAGAGAGCGCGCGATTCCTTGCATGACCTAATTCTTGTTCAGACCGATACTTCGCCTGAGAGAGAGAGAGAGAGAGACATTTACGTAAGCAGTAATTGTACAACTCATAATGAATAATAGTCATACTAAAACATTCTAGAAGAAGAAAATTAGCTCTGAAATACACAATGATTTTTCTTTATTTTTTTCTACTTCGTTTCATTAGTTACAACTGAACTGAATCCCTGCGTTATGGGATGCAACATTTATGAATCAGAATTTACAAATTCATTGATAACCCCCAGTTGACCTTTGATGAAAGGAGAACGAGCGCGATCACCCACTGCAAACAGTTTTTTCTGTTTTTTAACTGGATTAAACAATGAACCCTCATGTGGAAATAGTCATAAACTGAGCAGATTTACGAAATGCTGTATCCCGCAGTTCTCTTATCTCTTCTATATAGATACTGATACAGATACAGTATTGATGAAATTATATTTATTTGTATATAAGCCACAGCGCGAGCGCTATGTATGTGTGTGTGTATGTATGTATGTATATAGTATATATATATATACATATATATATCTATATATATATATATATATATATATACACAGTACATTTATATATATCACTCGCTCTGTGGCTTATATACAAATATAATTTCATCAATACTGTATCTGTATCAGTATCTATATAGAAGAGATAAGAGAACTGCGGATACAGCATTTCGTAAATCTGCCTCAGTTTATAAAACTATCTCACATGAGGGATCATTGTTTTGTAAAAATTTGTACACACCCATACACACACACACACACACACACTATATATATATATATATATATATATATATCTATATATATATATTATATATATATATATATATATATATTATTAACACACACACACACACACACACACATATATATAATAATATATATACTATATATATATATATATAATATAGTGTGTGTGTGTGTGTGTGTGTATATAGATATACAAAACTTTCCTTATGTACTGTCGTCAGACAATTAGCCTTGAACTGATTTTGCCAATGATATTTTTAACAAATCTGTATTCTTACCTTCTATTCATAACTACCAATGGCGTTATATTTTTTCCACCCATATAATGACTAATTATACCTTCAGCCACTCCTCTAATCACCACTACATCCTTCAGATGACTCTACCATGCAATTACGCTTAGTTTTACAAACTTTTCATTTCAATTTTTATTTTTCTTAGGTTTACTTTTTCTGTCTTTTAAAGCAATATGTTCCTTTGCTAATGACCCAGTTTCACAGCACACTCTGACACCTTTCCCTTCCTGTTCACTCCTGAGACATTAGATTTACCAGCTATACCATTTCTGGATCTATCACATATCTCTGTATTCACGTTACCCGTCACAACCAATTTTTCCACTCCAAACCTAACGAGGCAATAATTCAGACTCTCAGAATTTCTCTTTTTCTATTCCCTAATTCTCACTTTTTTTTTCCATTCATGGAAAATATGCTCATACGATGTTTACATTTCTTATCTCTGCAGTCAAATTCACTCACACAAACCTTGGACTGCTACATTCATATTTATACCATCTCACAGTCTTTCTCGCAACGGTTAACTAACACTATTAAATAAGTACATATTTATGTTTTTTAATTTCATATACACTTTCAGTTGCTACTCACGAACTATCATAACATCCAGGATCCTAATTTATTTCATTATCTTTAGCGTTCTTAGCTAAGAGAGTTCAGAGATAGGATCACTAACAAAATTAGCCACTTTTAGAGAATCAGAACTACGCATTTTATCGTTTGACCTTCATGTTTGCTGCTGGGGGAAAATGACTGAAGGGAGATCTTTCTTACACTACGTGGAAAAAATCTCCTTCCGCCTAGGGTTTCAGAAGGCTATCATGAGCATACTTTGCCTTGGGATGCTGTTGCTTAATATCCCAAACCATTGACATCTCTAAGGACAACATTGTTCATTGAATAGCACCTGCAACCATCACAGAATCATTCATTTATAAAGTGACCTCACCCTAAGTAGAACATTTGTATGGAGAGTTTTTAAATTAAATCACAAAGTTATTGGGCATCAAGGAATATTTGCATGAAAATATAAGTACGTGCTTTAGGAAGAAACAGTTTTATAAAGTCAAAGACGGGCGCTGCTGAAAATGTGCTTTAGGACGAAACAGTTTTATAATGGCAAAGACGAGATTCTGAAAACACAAGTATGTGCTTTAAGGGGAAATATTTTTGTAAGGGCAAAGAAAATGTAGTGAAATGATCCTGAGAAACGCCCATTATGGAAGTGGAAATAGATTGAAGTTTCCTAAAGCTAATACAGTCTTTTGAAGGAGTGAGAATTTTGAAGTATTGATATATGTATGGGAGAGTAGCAAGACCTAACGGACTTGTTCAAGAGTAGAAGGATCGCATGAATTCGAAAATGCATATGTAAGTACCTGTAGAGGACATAGAGAAGACAATTAAAAGCAAGAAAATGAATTTGCAAGGAGCTGATGGGATTATATCAGTATGTGCGGTGGTAGTGTTTCGGCGTAAAAGTCCGCCTCACATTAGGAAGTGTTATACAGTCATTTCTGTTTGGTATTTTGGTGGATAGTGTTGTGAAAAGTAAAAAAAAAAGGACATAACTAAGTAGGTGTATATTTATTACAAGTGAAGAAGTAAAAAATGTAGCGTGAAATCGTTGATATTTGCAGTTGAAGAGAAGCTACCTAGATGGATAAAAAGAATTTGAACGCGTTTGTAATAGGACAATTTATATGAGTATTACCCAGAGGATAGATATGAAAATTAACAGAAGCAGGATGATAAATCAATGAATTTTGTGTAAATATTTGAGGTAGATATGATAAAAGACAGCGGAATGGTTGAGGAGGTGTAACACGGAATACCGTAAGCAAAGAAGAAGGTATCTGAAGTTATGCAAAAGCTTTGAAAGCATAACATTTCCAGCATGGCAACACACCTCTCTGTTTATCCGCGACTTCATTTAACCGTATATGCTAAACTGAATATCTATAAATGTGTAAGGGAACACAAAGAGAGTAGGTTCCCCAGAGAGACAGAGGCAGAAATCCAGAGAACGCCATGAAACTCTTGTAACAACGAAAGAGATCAACGAAAAGTGACACAGAAATGGCGTATTTGTTTCGTTCCACCCACTCTTCTTTTGACCTCAATGAATAGTATACAGTTAAAGCAGAGAGACAGACGGTTTACATACACGAGGGAGGAACGTGAGTGACGTCACAAAGAAATTGAGGTCGAGGGAGGATCGCGAATGGAAAGAAATATCCCAGAGTTTCGAGCCTTTGGGAATCGTTTCTTGATCCTTTTTCGGTTAATATCTATCTCTGTCTATTTATCTCTCTATCTATATATCTATCTGTCGGTAGAGGGTCAGCCGAAGATGCAATGGATTACTGACCTAATATGATTTCACTTGTATTTTGAAATTTTGCATTCATTTTTATTTATTTATTCATTCGTTATCCGTTTTTCTAATAACTTCTCTCTTTCTGTATTTCCTTTACCTTATGTTAATTCTATCGAAAGAGCACCATATTCTTTGGAGGATTGAATTTCAAGTCGATAGCCCCCGTGGGCTTGTTTCGTATGAATAGGGTTCATCTTCTGAATAATAATAATAATAATAATATAATAATGATGATGATAATAATAATAATAATAATAATAATAATAATAATAATAATAATAATAATAATAATAATAATACTTTCTATCTATCTATCTATCTGTGAATTTAATTGTAGTCGTGTTTTATATTGTTATTATTTATGTTGAATGTCAAGGCTTTTCCAAGTTTTCTTCTGTTGTTGTATCTGTTATAGTGAACATGAATTTTAGAAAGTTAATATTGCTGGAATATATAGAAGTTTGGTGTGATATCCTGTTTGTTTGTTTAGCTTGTTTTGCTATTCGTTATATACATATATGTGTCAGTGTTATTTAATTAGGACTGCATTATGCAAGTATGTGTATATTCCCACTTTAATATATATATATATATATATATATATTATATATATATATATATATATATATATATATAACATATAAAGGGTTTTTTGCCACGAAGGAAAAAATGAAAAACGAGTTGGCCGAGTACTTTCGGTCCTATTCGGACCCTTTACTGCCTCAGTAAAGGGTCCGAATAGGACCGAAAGTACTCGGCCAACTCGTTTTTTCATTTTTTCCTTCGTGGCAAAAAAAACCTTTATTTATACATAGCATCACGTTTTATATACTTCGTGATCAAGTTATTCATATATAATATATATATATATATATTATATATATATATATATATATATATATATATATATATATATATATATATATATATATATGAGTCATATCACATTACCGTAATTCATATACATACATCGAGCTACAAATGTCCTTTAATATCTAATTCGCTCTACCTCGGAATTAATATATATTTTCATATATGTTAAATAATATCGAGTTGGTATATTTTTTTCAGTTCAACCTTGATCATCGTTGCGGAATGCATTTTGTACGTAACTCTGAAAATATGTTGAGATCAGCCTGTTCCCCTTGACAATAAAATTGGACCTGTCATCCACTTTGCACTGCCAAGTGCTGCTGGCAAAACGTTTGATAACACGTTACTGCAAATGGAAAACAATAAATCATAGGAAAAAATATCCCAAAAATGCAAACTAAAAGGACAGAAAACGCAGACGAGCATAATAAATTTGGCACCAAAAAATATGAAGCGCTACTAGCTTTGTATAAAGCTGTAACAAAAAAAAAAGAAAGTCATCAGGGCATATCTAAAACTCTGGACTTCCTGTTTTCGAACCAGAATAACATATCTCGAAAGGTTAATGATGACTGAGAAACAAACACGCCAGAATAGTAAATAAAAGAAAAGTTAAACAATTGTCTCCATTATATTTTCACGTAATTGCTTGAATCGGTAAAGGGAAAGCACATCTGTAGACCTTCGGAAATATAAAAATAGTGAAAGTGGACTGAATTGTGCTTTTCTAAATTGCCTCATATCTGAAAGTGAAACTTTTATTCATTTGTCCTCGATGAAGGCTTACCAGATTCTTTGATTGTAATAAATTTTTGCATAGTTGTATTTTGGGAGCGAAATGTGATTCACTAGAATGTCCAAGTTGTTAAAATGATATAATTTAGCAACTGTGTGAATGTGAAATTTAGGATTTGATGAATGTAGAATGTGTTTTGAGTATAAAATCGATATTGTTTTACGGAATAAGTGAGTAAAATTGACATTTTCTTACCTAATATATATCATGTAACCTCGACATTTAACATTATGTGATTTGAAGTTTAATCCCGAAATCGATATTCGGTATTATTTGACAAAAATTTCAAGTGTCAAACCGACATTTTTTTTTCCCGTAACATATGAATATAAAATTTACTCAATATGTTTATGTAGCTGTAACAGTATTTTACGTAATATGTCAGCGTAGATTCGATATGGATGTCAAGTCGACACTTAAGTAATATTTGAGTTTACAAATGAGGTTCAGCATTATTTCAAGCAGTTTGTGTGATCGACGCTTGTTTTCGTATTACGCGAGTATAAAGTTGGAATTATTTTATATTACATGTCAATGTTAAATCGATATTACTGAACGTAAGACTAATGTTAAGTCACATTATTTTGAGTATGATTTAACCTCTCATCATCACATCGATGTTATTCTACGTAACATTATTGTGAGGTCGACTTTGTATTGCATATTATCTAATCTCTCGCCAAACCGACGCTGTGGAAATCGGCAGTCCCCTACGGCTTTAGAATTCTCTTCCTATTGTTTTGTTTTGCCTCTAAACGACAGATTTACTGCTGCACCACTTTTTAGTTTTCTGTAAAAGAAAACTATTGAGATGGCTTTGTCTACCCGTCCGGATTTTTCAGTCCGCCCGCAGAGCTTAAAAACTACTGAGGCTAGAGGGGTGCAAATTGATATGTTGATCATCCACCCTCCGATCATCAAACTTACTAAATTGCAGATCTGTAGCCTCAGTAGTTTTTATTTCATTTAAGGTTAGCCATGGATTATGCGTATGCCACCGCTAGAGGTGCCAGCCGCCCGCATATTCACTTGATAGCATCTGGGGAGCAACTGGCTGAGAGTTTCATACTGCAGCACATCGAGAGTGTCACACAGCATTATGCGCTGTACAGAAAACTCAATTGCGCCGAAGAAACGTCGGCACAATTTTTACTTGTTTTTTTTGTGGGGCCTTAAATGGAAAAGGAGCTTTAAGTTGCCAATGCCTAAGTTCTCCAAAGAAAATACAACCACCATTTCCCTACAATGAATTGAAGTACACAAGGCCAAGAATTTTTTGTTATAAAAAAAAAAAAACAGTAGTCTTACTTTTTTTTTTTTTTTTTTTTTTTTACCTTTGACTTACAGATATTGCCGACTTTGCAATGAGCAGTCACATCGTACATTAGGCTTCCCCCTGTTTTATAGTGTCATTCAGTTTTTGTGCGTCTTTGCAATACTTCAACTAGGGCTTCAGATTGCTTTTTCAATATTCACACGAGAGGGCAGGGATGCAATGAAATATTTTCCCTGGACATTCGCATTGTGAATTGCAAAATATAAGATTTATTTTTGCTTTATTATGTCTGTTTCCTGAAAATAAAAGAAGCTACCCTCTGGTACTAATACTGACATCATCATTACCACAGTACTTAATAACAACAACAACAACAACAATAACAACAATAATAATAATAATAATAATAATAATAAGAGCATCAAGGAAATAGATACCCTAATCCAGACTGTAAGGATTGTATCTGGGGACATCAGGATGGAGTTTGGAATAGAAAAATGCGCCTTAGTCAACATACAAAAAGGCAAAGTAACGAGAACTGAAGGGATAAAGCTACCAAATGGGAGCAACATCAAACACATAAATGAGACTGGATACAAATAACTGGGAATAATGGAAGGAGGGGATATAAAACACCACCAAAAGATGAAGGACACGATCAGGAAAGAATATATGCAGAGACTCAAGGCGATACTCAAGTCAAAACTCAACGCCGGAAATATGATAAAAGCCATAAACACATGGGCAGTGCCAGTAATCAGATACAGAGCAGGAATAGTGGAATGGACGAAGGCAGAACTCCGCAACATAGATCAGAAAACCAGGAAACATATGACAATACACAAAGCACTACACCCAAGAGCAAATACGGACAGACTATGCATTACACAAAAGGAAGGAGGGAGAGGACTACTAAGTATAGAGGACTGCGTCAACATCGAGAACAGAGCACTGGGGCAATATCTGATAACCAGTGAAGGCGAGCGGTTTAAGAGTGCATGGGAAGAAGGACTAATAAAAGTAGACGAAGACCCAGAAATATACAGAGACAGGAGAATGACAGACAGAACAGAGGACCGGCACAACAAACCAATGCACGGACAATACATGAGACAGACTAAAGAACTAGCCAGCGATGACACTTGGCAATGGCTACAGAGGGGAGAGCTAAAGAAGGAATCTGAAGGAATAATAACAGTGGCACAAGAACCACCGATATGTTCAAAGAACGATAGACGGAAATAACATCTCTCCTATATGTAGGAAGCGCAATACGAAAAATGAAACCATAAACCACATAGCAAGCGAATGCCCTGTACTTGCACAGAACCAGTACAAAAAGAGGCATGATTCAGTGGGAAAAGCCCTCCACTGGAGCCTGTGCAAGAAACACTAGCTACCTTGCAGTAATAAGTGGTACGAGCACCAACCTGAGGGAGTGATAGAAAACGATCAGGCAAAGATCCTCTGGGACTATGGTATCAGACCAGATAGGGTGATAAGTGCAAATAGACCAGACGTGACTGACGTTGATTGACAAAGTCAAGAAGAAAGTATCACTCATTGATGTCGCAATTCCATGGGACACCAGAGTTGAAGAGAAAGAGAGGGAAAAAATGGATAAGTATCAAGATCTGAAAATAGAAATAAGAAGGATATGGGATATGCCAGTGGATATTGTACCCATAATCATAGGAGCACTAGGCACGATCCCAAGATCCCTGAAAAAGGAATCTAGAAAAACTAGACGCTGAAGTAGCTCCAGGACTCGTGCAGAAGAGTGTGATCCTAGAAACGGCGCACATACTAGTAAAAAAAGTGATGGACTCCTAAGGAGGCAGGATGCAACCCGGAACCCCACACCATAAATACCACCTAGTCGAATTGGAGGACTGTGATAGAGCAAAAAAAAAGAAAAAAAAATATTATTATTATGATGATGATGATGATGATTATTATATTATTTTTGGTCTATCACAGTCCTCCAATTCGACTAGGTGGTATTTTCTAGTGTGGGGTTCTGTGTTGCATCCTGCCTCCTTAGGAGTCCATCACTTTTCTGACTATGTGCGCTACTTTTAGGAGCACACACTTCTACATGAGTCCTGGAGCTACTTCGGCATCTAGTTTTTTCAGGCTTCTTTTCAAAGATCTTGGGATCGTGCCTAGTGTCCCTATGATTATGGGTACAGTTTCCACTGGCATATTCCATATCCTTCTTATTTTTTTTCAGGTCTTGATACTTATATATTATTATTATTATTATTATTATTATTATTATTATTATTATTATTATTATTATTATTATTATTATTATTATTATTATTATTATTATTATTATTATTGCTAAGAAATTCACAATTTAGTGAAGAACAATCTGTGTCATAGAAATTCATAGAAATCCGCAATTATATAGTAAAGTATATTACTATGTAAAATAAGCAAAGACTTTCGAACCCCCGAACTGTGTTCTTCATCAGTGTAAACGTTAACACTGATGAGGAACACCGTTCGAAAGTCATTGCTTATTTTACACATTAATATATCTTACTATATAATTGTGAATTTCTTTGGCACATTATCATTATTATTATTATTGGTGTTCTTGTACTTTTTATTCTCTAACAGTAACCCATAAAATTCCCGTTGTTACAAGACAAAAAAGACTAATTCAACTCCCCCTCTAGAAGACAAGCAGCATCAGAGCTGACGAAACACCACATGATTCATTTCCCACCCGCATCATGCAGGCGTCTTGTGACATTGGCATTTTTCCTGTTTAGACAACTTCAAATCCAATACCTGATGCTTTAATCAGGACATCCCACGCACACTTGGCATCTCTCAGCTTCAAGAATCTTTCGTCTCTTCTCCTATTAAGTGTGATCTAGTGTTGTCTTCACATGTTAAACCGCTGCTCTCTCTCTCTCTCTTCTCTCGTCACCCATGTCTCTCCTCCAGCCGTCGCTACTCTCATCTCTCTCTTCTCTCTCTCTCTTCGCCTCTCTCAGTTTCCCCCGTACGTTTCGTTCCTTCAAACCAGGCTTGGCGGATGGCGTAAGGATGCTAATTCTTTTACCGTTTCATTCTAGCCCGGGCTAGATCAGGACTTAGAGACGGCTGTCCCTTGCATATTAATAAGAAAACAAAAATATTCAATTATTGTTTGAACTACAGCAGTCAGTCGCATTTCTCACCTGAACAGTCCGGGAAGGGCATGGGATTGTCGTCTGGAAGCCAAATGCCGTCGTAGGCGCAGAAGTAGTCCTGCTGGGGTCTCATGGCGAAGGCGTACCCGTCCTCGCAGGTGAGTGAGCAGAAGACGGCATCTGGGCTCTCGGTGCAATTGGCTGCTCCGTTGATTGGATCCACAGGTAACTGACAGGCGTGTTCTAGAAGGTACATTTTCCTCATTACTAACAAAGAATAAAGTCTTCATAACTATTAAGATTATCATGCCAAAATGACCACGGCCTTATCTAGGCTTAATTTTCATGGGACAGATGTAATGTAGATTTATTGAAATGGAATGAAGGATACAAGATCCTCGTCGTTTTGTATGCAGGATTATCTACTATTATTAAAACATTCTAGGGAAAAATGACTATATTATACTCACTCTGAACTGTGATAGTGATATTACACGATGCAACGTTTCCTGCTTCATCAATGGCCGTGTATTCAACAAGCGTATCTCCTTGAGGAAACTGTCCCGGTTCCATGGACCGAGTTACCTACGGTTAGAGGAGAGTTTGCTTCAGTGCTAGTGATAATATCATTCATTCCATGATGAAGGTGATTGATTACACGTGTTCATCCTTCAAACCCATATGTTATTTACGACAGAGCACTTATATACTTGCAATTAATTGAAATGTTGTTTTATCAACGATCTTTGAAACGAGGATGAATTTCTGTTTTATCTATTTACTATTTTTGTTTTTACTAATTCTCAGTTTCTGCTGGAACCTAGGGAACCTGAGTTCAGATTAGAATCAAGCATGAACTTCCTGTGCATAAAACTGTACCAAAAAAAAAAAGAAAAAAAAAGGAGGATGGGCAAATCTTCTAAAAATATCACATGCATTTGCTTTATAGTTTACCCTCGCGCGCATTTCCCATCACTTTAGGTTCTTTGCAGCGTCCCTTCGGCCCCCAGCTGCAACCTCTTTCATTCCTTTTTCCTGCACCCCCTTTCGTATTCCCTTTCTTCCACCTTGCTCTCTAACCTCTCCTAACAATCGTTTCATAGTACAATTGGGAGGTTTTCCACCTGTTACACCTTTCAAACCTTTTCAGTCTACATTTCCCTTTCAGTGCCGAATAACCTCATAGGTCCCAGCGCTTGGCTTTTGGCCCAAATTTTATATTCCATTCCATTTCATTCATGCACACTTACAGACCCCATCTCACTTCCATGTAGAAGACCTAGGTGGGTAATTCTATCATGTACAGCCACAGCTACCCATTACGTACTCTGTCAATTCCTATTTTGTGTAAACAAAAGTGGATTGATTCCTAAATAGCTTTGGAGGAGACATTCCTTATGAAACGCCCATCTGAGTTCATATCCACCTTACCTCAGCAACAACACCTGCGTTGTCAGAGAAGATGGGTTCTTCCCAGTAGACGTCGACTTGCTCTTCGTGGGACAGGAAGATTGGCGGAGAGTCGCACCAGTCCGTCTGTGGAGGCTCGTTGTCTGTGAAAGTGCGGAGTGAAAGTAAACTGTCTATGGCTGAAGTTTTCCAGTAAAGTTCATTAAATGATCTCTTTGATTTTTCATGAAATTTAGGCTTTCTAGTGAAGTGCTGGAGCACTTTCAGCCATTCAGCGCTGAAGACTGTGAAAGGAGGGACTTGGAGTGGTTGGAGAGCGAGATGAAGAGATCCAGAAAGTGAAGGAGTTGAAGTACTAGGGTCTGAAGGTGGAGCTGGGAGAAATGCAGATAATTTGCACCAAAAAGTAATAGTTAGAGAGGCTGGACAGCAAGGCTATAGAAAGGAAGCAGGAATGGAGGTGAAACAAATAGCTAAAAATGGGTCAATAAATGAGATATTCAAACACTGGAGACCATAAGTATATAACTGTCAAGGCAAGTGATTAAACGGTAACTCAGTCGATGGAAAGACAAAAATCACCAGTCGAAATGATTCTCTGTGCTAATGAATTAGATAATCCTAGAAATTAGAAATTTAACGCCAAAGTAAAAAGCGGAATACTCACCAATTACAGTTACAGAAAATTGGCAAGAAGCTGTATTGCCCATTGTATCCTTAGCAACATAAGTGATGGTATGATTGCCAATTTTAAGCTTCATAGGTTTCGTAGTCGCAGGAACTGTTGTTAAGCTTATTTCTCCTTTTGAATTGTCTGGAATGAGAAATTGGATGACATTCCTTATGTGGAAGCTGTCATATAAAAAAGATTAATATAATTAGTGCATTCATTACACAGATTTGTGACCAGGGCGTCATTTCTGATATCACAATGCAGTGATTTTTTTTCAAAAGTCTGATGTTCTATGTTTAAAGACAAGTCGAGACCATTGGTACAAGTCCTTGATATTGTTGTCCTAATAGTTATTTTCACTGTAAAAAAAAATATTAAAAATGAAAAATAACATGTAATCTGTGGTTACTACTGACATACAGGGTTTCGAAACATTTTGTTACTGTAAATAACTAGCTAAGTTATTTTCTTTTACCTTTAACAAATGGGGGCTCCCACGTCACAGAGGCAAATGCTTCATGGGAATCTGTGTTAGTTGTTATATTGCGTGGACACATGATTTTTGGAGGAGTAACATCTGAAAAGAATAATAATTTAGCGGACCCCATCTCTGTATCTTTAACTTTGGTGTCTAATTGTTTGTATTAATTTTTTTAAAGGAGTTCTGTGATGCCAGTTTCCTTCCCATATTCAAGATTTTGTGATGCTTATGCTAACCAAAAATAATCGAAAATGAAATAAAAAGAATTTGAAATAAAAAAAATTGGAAGAGAAAATTTAGATAAAAAAATTACAAATAAAAATAACACCTAACGTATCGGAAGGCTACCCTTTTTCCTCCCTGCGTGTATTCCATAAGTTTGCTCTCAGGCAAATAATTTGACTTCCAATACATAGACCTACTTACCCCTTCTGAAAGAAAAAAAAATTAATAACAGATCGTAAATGAAACACAGAATATTGAAACAACATGAATTGGCTTACCAATGCAACGTGGGCTTTTGTGTCCTTCCGACCAGACACCTGGATCTATGCAGGTGGTTTTTGTAGGGCCGCTGATCTGATAACCACTTTGACAAGCGAATTCACATCTGGTGCCGTATTTAGATTTCGCCGTGGCGCACGTTTGCGGTTTCACTAATCCGTGTTTCAGCTTTGGCAGGGCGGAGCAAGATATTGCTGGAAGTATTGAAGTGTTTAGTAAAAAGAACGATACGAATCACAGGAAAGAGTTTCTCAGCTATTAGTTAATTATCTATTCTATAATAATAAAATCAAATTGGAACATGTTTATCGTCCTCCGGGTGTCAGTAGGGGGGGACATGATACAGCCACTTTCCTCCTGCAAACCTGTTTATCCGCGCCGGGTGGGCTAGTTAGTTAGGGGATCGGGAGGGTAGGGGGAGACTGCAGCGCCAGGTTCCAGCGCGTGCAGCACGAGCCAACAAGCTCGTGAGGAATATAATCATGCTCGAAAATGAAGGCTCCTCACCTTTGCAGTAGGCGGGAATGCCATCCCACATAGCCACAGGTAAACACGTTCTCTTCTTCGATCCAACGAGTTGGTATCCCGGGTCGCACGTGAAATAACATTCCGTGTCTATGGTCGGCTGCGGTTTCGAGCAAACCATCGTTCCGTGCGCCGTTGTCTTCAACTCAGGACACGTTTTCACTGTGGAAGACAAATTCCGGTTGCAGTCTTTCATGTATTTAAGTTACTGTTGGGAATATGTGTGCGTTGCAACTTGTTGGTGCGTTTTAACTTTGTTGGAGCCTTCCAGTTTTTTGTATCTTCGAACCTGCTTTCACTGTGGGATGATATTCTTTCTATACAGAATTACTATCTTTAATAATTTGGTTATACTGAATTATCTTTAATACTCTGGGCATACAAAATTATTATCTTTAACATTCTGGTTATACATAATTATTATCTTTAATATTTTGGCTTTACAGACTTATTATCTTTAATGTGTTGGTTATACAAAATTATTATCTTTCATATTCTGGTTATATAGAATTACTATCTTCTAATATTCTGGCTTTACAGAATTATTAATGTTATAATATTCAGGTTATACAGAATTTATTGTCTTTGATAGTATTATGGTTAAATAGAATTATTATCTTTCTTAATATTCTGGCTTTACAGAATTACAAATGTTAATATTCTGGTTATGCAGAATTATTATCTTTAACATTGTGGCTTTATAGAATTACAATCTTTAATATTGTCACTTTACAGAATTATTAATGTTATAATATTCTGTTCATACAGAATTATTATCTTTGATAGTATTATGGTTATATTAATTAATATCTTTATTAATATTCTGGCTACACAGAATTATTATCTTTAACATTCTGGCTTTACAGAATTATTATCTTTAATATTATGGTTATACAGAATTATTATCTTTCATATTCTGGCTTTACAGAATTATTAGCTTTAATATTTTGGTTAAACAAAATTGTTATCTTTCATATTTTGGTTGTATAGAATTACTATCTTTAAGATTCTGGCTTTACAGAATCATTAATGTTATAATATTCTGGTTATACAGAATTATTATCTTTGATAGTATTATGGTTATATATAATTATTATCTCTATTAATATTCTGGCTTTACGGAATTGTTAATGTTAGTATTCTGGTTAAAGAGAATTATTGTCTTTAATAATATTATGGCTATACAGAATTATTGTCTTTAACATTCTGGCTTTAGAGAATTATTATCATTATTATCTTTGATATTGTGGTTATGCCCAATTATTATCTTTCATACTCTGGTTTAACAGAAATGTCTTTATCTCGGTCCGCAATATATTGTGTAAAGACATTCTTTTTCACAATAGGAATAAGTTGTACAGTAAGTTGTGGACATAAGGTCCATGTATTTTTCATCTTAGTATTTTTTTTCTATTCAGGATATCTTTTCACTGTGGGAAAAAACTTTCGTTATGCTAAATCGTGATCGTGTTTTCATTTTAAAAATTATAGATTCTGGTTACATCAAGTTGTGGGCATGTTTTTATTGTACAAAAATCTAGTCACAACTAGCTGTTGTCTGTAGCTCCAGATATATTTTCAGTGAGGAAGCATATTTTAGTCACAGCTTGAATGTTGTGAGAGTTCTTGGGGGACTGAATTGAATGGCAGATATTAGGTTCTTATTTAATGGAGATCTCAGAAAATGAATTGATAATGTATGATAGATTAAAGCGATATATTAGCTAAAAGATGACAATGAAGAGTTTTTTAAAGGCAAAACTATGAGGCTAATTAAAAACAAGGGCACATTTGGGCTGAAAGATGACAGTAAGCATTTTTATTTGCGTGTATCAATTTTTAAAAGACTATAGCTATTTAAGGCAGGGGGAAAGTATGAACTTTAGCCTTTGAACGTACTAACACAGACTGCATCGCTTACACTATAATAATAGGCGCATATTAACTGAAAGATGACAGTGAGCAGTTATGTTAAAAAAAACATCGTCTTGCGCATATTCGTTTTCAAAAGACTGGAGCCATTTAAGACAGGGAGAAAGTATGAATTTGAGCCTTCGAACCTACTACTAACACAGACTTTATCCCCTACATTCAAATTCTGAAGTAGATTAGTACTCTGATTAAAAACATTGATTGAAAGAAGACAGTGAGCATTTCTGTTTAAAAAGGCATCCACTCAAGTTTGAAAAAAAAAACGACCATTTAAAACACGTAGAATATATGAACTTTATCCTTTGAACTTACTGACGCAGACTGCATCGCCTCCACTCCAAAGGCCGTTCTCCCCGCAGAGGCGAATGGAGGACCCTTGCAGTGTGTATCCAGAATTACAACGAACGCCGCATGCAGCATTGACGACGTTGTTACACGTGTTTCGGATGAAATATCCATTCTCGGGCGGTGCCAGAGCGGGGCACTTCATGTCTGGGGAAGTGAAGGGACATGAGAACCTGCTTTGAACGTCTGTCAGCAATTGCTGTTACACCTGTGTGTACATACATAAACAAACACACACACACATATATAGTGTGCGTGTGTGTGCATGTATATATATATATATATATATATATATATTATTAATATATATATATATATATATATATATATATATATATATGCACACACACACACACACTACACATAATTTAATGCTCACCTAAATAAATTTGTTGTATTCCAGCACTGTATTCATTCACAGTAGATTATACAAATAAGATAAAAAAAACTTTTAATATTTGATATATGCGAAACACAATTACACCATGATCTGCTCACTCTTTCTTGTTTTGATTTTCGACTTTAAATTACCGGTAAACTTTTTAACTTTTAAAAGAAAATTGCAATGATCGTAAATATGGAATCGTCTGCTATTTCAGGGTAAATAGGTAATACTTCATTAAAGACGATTTAACATGAATATGTAGCTAATCGTTACACCGATTAACAAAAGCAGATCAGGTACTGTGCTAGAATGGCAGTGAACGTCATTAGGTGCAGTGCTGTTGTAGACATGGAACTGATTCTTGCACCTTTTTAGATGGAGTAAATTCTCTGAACTTAATTTAATGGTGCTTTTTGGAAATTTACATTTAACGCTTTTAAACAGGACAAGTCTTTCTTCACAGCATCACGTATCCTTAGCTCCTACAAATAAAACAAATCAGTTTCTACGTCATTGGGTTATACTATTATCCTACTTTTCGGAAACTTGCGTCCTCTTTAGGAATTCAAAAGAAGCTGAGATATTCTTCACGAAATCACGAGCCTTGAGCTCCTATAGATGAAAGCAATCAGTTTCCGAGTCTTCGTTGAATTCATCTCTTCATGTCAAAGGTCTTAAAAAGCGAGGTGTCTCTCGTAACAAGGGCGACCCTTCGCAATCCGTCCTTCTCACACGGAGTCACGAAAGTGTCACCATGTACACGAGAGCGCCTCTTCCCGGTCAGTAGTTCCGAGATGTATGTGACTTTGATAGGAAGTGCGTATGCCGTATTGTTACGAATGCTTTTTCAGGTGTCTTAGCAAAGTCATGATAAAATTCAAGTACCATCGTATGGCAATGGAGAATGCGTATCCGAAATTAACCTTAACGGAATTTTGGTTGCAGTTCCCCTTTCTATTTTAGATAACTTAGTCGTGGTGCATGCTACGTAGTTCCTAATAATTGTTCAGTATCTAAATGATATGGTAATTATCACGAGATTATTATGATGATTTGAAATCACCTTTAAAAACTAGGATTAGATGGGAGTTACGAAAGAAAATAAATGAAATCTAATTAACGCTAAACCTCGTAAATACTCAACAAAAGCCACAAGATATAAATTTTTATGCCGTAGATATCTTGACTTCAGATCGGATAGATATTCCCGTCCAAATTGGGTTTTTAGAAAGACGTTAACGTTAGATCTCTAATACTGTATCAGTTACCAATTGTAAATCACTTATTCTAGGATGGGTGGACGTTAGCTTAACTTCCTTACACTCCGTTACGCAAGCAGTTACAATCACTGTCAATGATATAACCGACGATTCTTTATTTAATTCAAGTTCATACTTTGGATTTATTTTCCGACATACATGTACCCGGAGCTATCAAGACGGATTCTATGACACCTTCATTAATCTTCGTTAATTTTGCTCATTTTAGAGGCTTGACTATTTCCTCAACTTCCTTGCGTTTTAATACACTTTTATCTATTAATTAATTAATTAATTTTTTATTTTTTAATAAGCGAAATTTCTTCTTTCGTTTTCCTAATGAACACCATATTCTTTGGAAGCTTGAATTTCAAGTCAGTGGCCCCTGTGGGCTTGTTCTACTTGGATAGGGTCCATCTTCTGAATAATGATAATAATAATTATTTTAAAAGCTTGACCAGTACCTAAACTGAATTTTTTTGTTCACAGAACTATGCCATGTTCCTGACGTTTTAGTTCCCCGTTGGACGAGTGGTTTTCGCGCTCGGCTACCAATCCGGTGGTCCGAAGTTCGATTCTCGGCTCGGCCAAATCGGAATCAGAGGAATTTATTTCTGCTTGATAGAAATTCTTTCTCGATATAATGTGGTTCGGATCCCACAATAAGCTGTAGGTCCTGTTGCTAGGTGACCAATTGGTTCCTAGCCACGCAAACATCTAATCCTTCGGGCCAGCCCTAGGAGGGCTGTCAGTCAGCTCAGTGGTCTGGTTAAACTAAGATATATCAATCAAAATCCTGACGTCTGCCAGTCTCGATTTCCTGCAACGTAAACGTGCAACGGAAGCAACTTACGCACACACTCGTTGCCGATCTGCTTGTAGCTTCTCTTGCAGTAACACTGGGAGGCGTCCGTCGACCCCGGATCACTCATCATCTGGGCATCCGGGCAAGGGATGCACGAGGAAATGTCGCCCGGGCCTTGGGTGTCACGGTACGTTCCAGCAGGGCATTCTGT
>NC_087201.1:108887649-108902649 GCF_015104395.2 Macrobrachium nipponense
TTTAGTAGCTCTAAAATTTTTTGGTAGATCTAAAATCTTTTGGTAGATCTGAAATTTTTCGGTAGGTCTGAAATATTTTGGCAGTTCTAAAATTTTTGGTAGGTCTAACATCTTTTTGGTTAGTCCGAAATTTTTTGACAGGATTGAAATATTTTGGTAGGTGTAAATCTTTTGGTAGGTCTTAAAGTTTTTGGTAGGTCTGAAGTTTTTTAGTAGGTCAAATTTTTTGGTAGTTCTGAAATTTTGTGGTAGGTCTGAAATCATTTAGTAAGTCTAAAACCTTTTGGTAGGTCTGAAATTTTTTGGCAAGTCTAAAATTTTTGGCAGGTGCAGAATTTTTTTGGTAGTTCTAACATTTTTTAGTAGATCTAAAATTGTTTTCCTCTTATTCTTGAATTTTAAAGCAATCTGACTATTGGAAAGTCGAATTTTTTACATTTTCATGTCAATTCATAAATATTCCTATCAGGCCTATCAGTTTGATCTAAAAATTATGAAGCTTGATAGATTTACTATGTTATTCTAAAAGAATGGCGTTCAGAAGCAGTCGAGTTAATGAACAGCCGAGTCTCATGACCTATAACTTCGTAAATTCAAAGAGATTCACACGCGGCCAACCAGTTTTGTTAGGTCTACCTTAACATTGCCATTACGAATTCCGAAAGTAAAGATTTTGACTCCTCTGTCCTGGAGAAAAGCAGCGGCTGGCCTGGGGTCGCCTCCGTTGCTGTAACCATCGGTCACCAGAAAGATCGCCTTCGCTGCGTCGTCTCGTGCCAAGGCCAAGGAGCTTTCCTGTCATGAAATGGAAGGAAATTAAGTGAATATCCAAATGAATAAGATAAAAACAAACAAATTGAAATGAATAATAAAACTAAGATATAATGAAAATTAAATTCAAATTTAATTAGACCAATGAAATAAATTAAGTAAAATAAAACGAAAAAGATTAAACATATGAAATTGAATCAATCAATCCACGGTCACATGCAATCGCATCAATAAATAAACAAAACTGAATAAAAATAACGTAAATGACCCAAGTAATAAATAAATAATTTAATTAACCAATGAAATAAATTAATTAAATGAGTTAAATCAATAGTAAATCAATCAATCAATGAATAGATTAAATAAATTAATAAAATAAGTAAACAAGTAAAATGAATTCAATAAATAAATAAATTCCAGAAAAAAAATTAAATAATTACAGAGAAAGAAATGTTTACGAATGAAATTGAATCTACCATAAAAAAAAAAAGAAAGATACGATGGCCGCGTTACGTTTTGTTTGTAATTGGGTTTTAGGAAGCCCCTGCCTCCAGGGACACAAACCATCACCTACTCGCCACAAGAAAAATATATCAAAGTACAAATAAGAAAAACATGCTTTCTATAGACTTCTCATAACAAACACACTCGCACCAAACAAGATAAAAATCTATCTTAATTAAAAACATGATCTCAGCATTTAAAGTTTATCAAGTCCCAAACTTTCCCTTACTGAAAGAACAACTTATATCGAACAAGCCCCAAAGTTATGGCCTCCGGTTAAAACGCTCGGCCGGTAATTCTTCTTTCAAAATTTAGCCCTTAGAAATTTTTTGTAAAAAAAAAAAAAAAAAAAAAAAAAAAAAAAAAAAAAAAACTACTTTTGTCCCATGATATGAACTAACTCCTTATTAAAAAAAAAAAAAAAGCGGTTAAAAAAAAAAAAAAAAAGGTAATACGTTTTTCCGTAAAAAAGGAACCATTTCATATGTTTGCACTTACCCTGGAATAAGCAACCCCCAATTTTCTTTTCGACGTGATTAAATAACACTCGCATCCCTTAACTTCTGATATTAATTTGGTTTCTCCTTGTTGGGTAAAATGGTATAATTCAGGAAAGTTTAATTTTAAAATACTCAGAATTATTTCCCCTCGAAGTGTGACTAGGCCCTTACTTCCCATAATTCATCATTAAATTCTGTGGCGTTTATTCATTTTAGTGATAGCAAAATAGGAATTGACATTTTGCCTCTCTGAACAAAAATTTTTAAATGATTTTAGTAATAGTATTTGACTACAATATATATATAATAGTAGTAGTTTATAGTATTATATATAGTATATTATGAATATATATATCACAATCAGGAAAAACCATGAATATAAAAGGAAGCCAAGTGGTCCAAATCAGAACGACAGTCCCATGTTACACGTGTTGGTTTTTTCTTTTTATTATTAAGCAAACGTTTCAATGTTGTCCAACAACACATTCATCCCAGGCTCTGCAAATTGAAAATTCAACATTAAAACTAAACTTAAAAATTACAATAGAAATTAAATTAAACTTAAAAAATGTTACAATAAAATTTGAAAAAAATAAAAAAATAATCCAGAAACGCTAAAATAGGGAATGAGCAAGAAAACATACCTAGTTCAATAAAGAAAAAGGAAAAGAAGCTGAGTGACTAAAATAAAAACGGTAAGGTCTGCATACAACCGTAAAACCTCACGCCAGACGAGAGAGGGAGATGACGAGGGGTGTTGGAGTTTAAAAAACTAGGTGAGAAAGGGTGCTTTAATTAAAACAATGACTCAAGGGTAGTTAGATGGGTAGTTTTTGTTTGTTTTGGTGGTGGCCAAATTATAGAAAAATGTTTCTTTTTTCCGCATAGTAACCTTACAACTCTTTGCATGGAATTCCCTTAATATTAGAGAACTTCGGCGGGAATTAAAGATTCCTGGACCCCAGTTCATTAACTTAATCCCAAATGGCTTGTATAATTAACGGACTTGGTTAACAGTCTCCGTGAAGAACCAACAA
This sequence comes from Macrobrachium nipponense, assembly GCF_015104395.2. Classification (NCBI taxonomy): domain Eukaryota; kingdom Metazoa; phylum Arthropoda; class Malacostraca; order Decapoda; family Palaemonidae; genus Macrobrachium; species Macrobrachium nipponense. The sequence continues at coordinate 108,890,462 of NC_087201.1, forward strand.
TAAATAACCAAGAACATCTTGGGCATTCAAATTAAATTTATATATGAATATTTGGACTTCAATGAAATCCTGTAATTTGTTCCTTGTAATTATTAAAAACCCTCACCCATTTTTTGTGGATTCCAAATGGGAAATAAGATTAAGTTTCAAAAAAACCAAAATTCCTTTTCAATAAATAATTTCTTTTAACTTTACACGTAACAAACTGTCTTGAAATGAATAAAATGGGATGGGTTGCATACAATAGTTAATTTAGGTACAATTAAAATTTAAGGGGTGGGTGGCTGAACAGAATACCTTCGTTTAGGCAATTTACACAATAAATCGTTAAAAACCAGCTTTTTTTGGGAAAACGAGTTCTTTTAAACAAAATAAAAATTTTCTAAAAGAAAACTCGATTTCAAGATCGAAAGGAGAAGCCAATCAGATGTGTTACCGAAGGGCCCTAAAAAACCCAAAAGTGTATCAAGGATATAGCATTAATCTTAAAAATTACGGAAACAACCCGAGGGCTAAAAAAAGTTGGGTTTTCCTGGAGCCCAGTGAAGGTAACTCTTTTCTAAAAACCACTTGTGTTGAAAACAAAAAGGTGGTTATCTCTTAGTTATTTTTATATCCAAAAAGGCCAAGGGAGTCATCTTTCCTCATTTTCCAACGTAAATTTAAATGTTAGGCATGGGGGCTTCAATTTATGTAATCTAAAACCTAAAAAAAGCTGGCAAATTGCCAAACGAAAATTTAAAAATAAGGCAAACCAAAAGTTATCGTCCAAACATATCGTCTAAATAAAAAAGTGGGCTTAAAATGTTCCCAGGACAATCATTTAAAAGAAAATTCTCCCTCCAGAAATGTCCGCCCCAATAAAAAATTTGCAAACAACGGTCCCAAAGGATGAAACCCATGGCAAACCCCTCTGCCTGCAGAAAGAGGCTGCCCCATTAAAAAACAAAAAGGTGGCATCTTGCACAGCAAGTTCCAAAAATGTTTTAAAAAGTTTGCCCTAATTAAAAACCAACAAGAAGGTCTCCGAATCATTACTAAAAAACTTTTCCAAAATCCAAAATGATTTCAATTGTCCTAGAAACAAACAGGGCACGTTAGTGAACAATGAATTCAAACGTCCAAACTAAGCCTGGGAATTTTAAGCCCACTTTTTTATAGACGATATTGTTGACGATACCTTTTGCCTTATTTAAATTTTTCGTGGCAATGCCAAAGCTTTTTTTAGAAAATTACATAAATTGAAGCCCAATCGCCTAACAATTAAATTTACGTTGGAAAATGAGAAAAGGCATGACTCCCGTGGCCTTTTTGGATATAAAAAATAAACTAGAACGATAACCAGCCCTTTTTTCAACACAATGTTTTTTAGAAAGGAAAAGTACCTTCACTGGGCTCGGACAAACAACTTTTTTAGCTCGTGTTTTTCCGTAATTTTACAAGATTTAATGCTATGAATCCCAGCTTTGGTTTTTAGGGGCCCTTCGGTACACATCTGATTGGCGGCTCTCCCTTTTCATCTTGAAATCGAGTTTTTCTTTTAGAACTATTTGTTTTGTTAAGAACTCGTTTCCCCAAAAAGCTTGGTTTTTAACATAATTTATTAAGTAAATTGCTAAACGAGGTATCTTGTCAGCACCCACCCCTTAAAATTTTAACTGTACCTAAATTTAACTATTGGTATTGCCCCACCCCATTCCCAATTTATTCATTCAGAACAGTTTATCGTTGTAAACAAAACGTTAGAAATAAATTATTATTGAGAAAGGTAATTTGGTTTTTTTCGCGCAAACTAAACACTTAATTCGCCGATTCCCATGCGAATCCACAAAAAAAATTGGAGGGGTCTTTTTTAATTACAAGGACAAATTACACCGGATTTCAATGAAGTCGCCAATATCATATATAATTTTTGAAATGCCCAAGGATGTACTTGGTATGTTTATGTTTTTGGTTCTTTCACGGAAGACTGCTTACACAAGTCCGTTATTACAAGCCATTAGGGATTAATTGTTATGAGAAACTGGGTCCCAGAAATCTCTAATCCGAGTTCTACTATAATATAAGAAAATTCATGCAAAAGAGTTGTAAGGTTAAACTAATCCGAAAAGAAACATTTTTCTATAACTTGGGCAGCCACAAAACAAAACAAACTACCCATCTAACTACCCTTTGAGTCAATTGTTTTTATTAAAAGGCCAACCTTTCAACTCTAGTTTAAACTCCAACACCTCGTCATCTATCCTCTCTCCTGGCGTGAGGGTTTTACGTTTGTATGCAGACCTTGACCGTTTCGTTTTTAGTCACATCAGGTCTCGCCTTTTCCCTTCATTATGCAATAGGTAGTTTATTTTCCAGTGTTCTCGATGTTCCCTATTTTTAGGCGTTCCTGGATTATTTTTTTATTTTTTAGAAATTTTTATTGTCAATTTTTTAAGTTTAATTTTTAATGTTGATTTCCAATTGCGCAGAGCTGATGATGTGTCATTGTTGACAACAATGACAAACGTTTCTTAAATAATAACAAAAACGTTGTACATGACTGTCGTCTGATTGGACACCTCTTTCCTTTATAATTTATATAATACTAATATATAATATAGTTATATTATACTATTAAATATATATAATATATAAGTATACTGTGTGATGTGTGTGTGTGTGTGTTTGGTGTGGTGTGTGTCAATATATATATTTCATTAAATCCAACGGTAGAAGGTGTAAGTTAAAGCTGGGAACTTTGAAACAAGTATTCTTTTCGTTGTTTTTCCTCTACATTAGGAAGAATGTAATAAATAACAAACTACGGAAGTACCTATTCCACACCTGCAGTTTTGGACTGCACCCCCTACCTTGGATTTAAAGGAATAATTCTCCAAGCACTCGGCTGTTTCCTTCATGCCTACTATTGTATATGTTATTATACATTTATATATATATATTATTATTAGTATTATGTATTATATAGTATAATCTATATTAGTATATCTATAAATATAATATAATACTATATAATAATATATATAATGTTATTTAATATTGTATATATATTATAATAATAATTAATATATATAATACTGTAATTTTGTTATATAATAATATATATATATATAATAATAATTATTATATTATAATATTATATATTTTAACTTACCCAAAAATAAACGGTAATCAAGACTTTTGAACCTTAAGAATCATTGTACGGTAAAAAAGCAAATCAGATAGAATGATGGGCACATTACCTGAGCTTCCAGCATCGCACCTAGGGTATATGTGCCTCCACCAGAGTATCTGATCTTTGGCAGTTCAGTCTCCAGAAGTGTACATTTGTGGTTTTCTTGTGAAGCTTGCGTAACGTGATCAATGTGCCGGATCACCTGTAATGTATGAAGCATAAAGAGGTAACCACTTTTACCATATTGAAAAGAGGAGCAATTTTATCCTCTTCAGTATAAGTTTAAAGTAAAGCAAGACCTAAAACTCTATCATATTAAAACGAAGAGCAATTTTATTATTATCAATGTAAATTTAAGGTAATGCTAGATCCAAAACTCTTTCATATTAAAAAGATGAGTCATTTTATCATGACCAATATTATAAGTTTAATGTAAAACAAGACTCATAACTGTATCATATGTAAAAGAAGAGCAATTTTATCATGAACAATATTGTAAGTTTAAAGTAAAACACGACTCAAAACTCTATCATACTGAAAAGAATAGGAGTTTCATCATTACTAAAATAAGTTTATAGGAAAACAAAGACTCAAAGCTAGTTGTGTTAAAAACAGAAGATTCACTTCTAACAAAAACAAGTTGAAGGCACAATAGAGATCCAACCTGTGCAAGACAAAGAGGAATCCTTATACCCAACGAAAACTTGGCCGCGTCTCAGTATGGTTTAAAAATAAGGGTATAAGTTTCACCCAATAAAACTCGAGAGAAAATAGATATAATCCAGCCGCGTTAAAAGCAGAATAACAATTTTTGTCGCAGAAAGTTCATGTGAAAGCATCAAGGCTTTCCCAAAGTCTCTCTCTTTTCTTAAACTTTATATTTAAGAATTTTCCTTGAACTCCTCGGGTCATCATTAGGAGTTTCTAATAAATTGTTACTTTTTCAAAACATCTGTAATTCCTCAGTAACCAAACAAAGAACCGAAATTAATTGCCATGAAGATGGAGCAGCAGTCATCAAATGGTGACAACAAACAAGATGGGGTTACAAAAACTGTAGATCACATTAGCTAGGATATTATATCCAAAAGATTAGTCATATAGAACGTGACAAATAATAACAATAAAAATTATGAACACTACTCGTCCCACTTTGCGATGCCCGCTGTCATAGGTCAGTCCATCAACACTTACCTTACTCTTACTCGAAAATGTTACGACAGCGACTCTGGTCTGGTTATACGACACAGCAAAATCAGCCAAGAGCTTTTTGACGAATTTGATTTCGTTGAAGAAGTTTTCGGCACCGACCGATGCAGATGCGTCGACTAGAAAAACCAACTCTATTCTTTGTTCAGGTACCTGTAATGAAAAAGATAATTGAAGGATAATTTGCATAAATTAAAGGATTATTACAAATCCCCGGCCTTCCCAAAAAAATTCAGGCAATTCCCTGTTATCCAGGACGAATGATGAGGTCATGTTCAAAAAATTAAAGTAAAATACATTTTGGTTTAACCAATGCAGATATCTTGTGAGATCACATCCATTTTCCCTTTTAATCATGGCCGTGGAAAAGTTAGTACACCACGCACATAATGATAACTATATTATTATCTATATAATATATATTTATATAATATATTATATAATATATATACTTATACATATAATTTAATATTTTATATATATATATTATATATATATATATCGATAATATACATATTATAATTAATATTTATTTTTAATAATATATATATATATATTAATTAAATACAATAAATATATACTAATAGAGATATTATAAATTATAATATATAATTAATATATAATAGATATTATTATATTATATATATATATATATATGTAACTGAAATCACGAAAGTTTTGGAACGTGAATAAATGCCATAAATAAAAGGTTATAAGCCAATGAAAGAAAAGTGGAAACAACTGGAAGTAGCTACAAGATTTTTTCGACTACACCGTGCTTAGCTAAGTACAAAGGACGTTGAGTCGAAAAAGAATCTTGTATCTTACTCCATGTGTTTCACTCTCTCCACCGTGGCTTTATTTACCTTTGTATCATATAAAATGAATATATATACTTATTGATATATATTATATTATATATAGATTAATGATATATATATATATTAATAGTAATATACTAATTACTGGTAATCTTCTTTTAGGCAACGAAAGATATTTAAATTCCAAATTGTAATTCCACATAGGTAAATGAAAAGAGTTTTGCTTCAGAAAATGCTCCAGCAGTTTCGTCCTCCGATGGAATCTCTTCTTGGGATCGTTTATTAAAACGCTCCAAGAATGATGGCCACTGGGGAGGACGAAAACTGTTGGGCATTTTCCTAAGAAAAAATAAAAAACTTTTCATTATCCATATTTGAAATAACAATTGAACATATATACTATGTGATGGTAATATATTATATATAATATATATATAATATATAGATATATTATAATATATATATAGTACTATATGTATACAGTTATATGATACAATGCTGCCTTTTTTTCCCTTTAAAGGGGTGGTCCCAAAATGCTATATCCTTCAGTCTCTTAGCAAAGCTTTTGGATCAAGTCTGCTACCACTAAATCCTTCTATTATCCTTTTCCTCAGTAGATGCTGGTTTTTATTTACAGATGGCAGTAGGGCACGAGTGAACCACAGATCTAGTACTTGAGAGCTGAGTGCTGTACCGCGCCAGCCAGATTTACCCGAGGCTGCACACGAACAACACAAAATTACACTAAGCAAATTTTCTCAATAGAGGCCTGATTTTTAATTGTAAAACCAACAGCCAAAGGTTACTGCCACATTCATTCTGGTTGAATTGTGGATGATGTCCTGTGGGAAAAACTTCCATAACTCTAACTACGAGCTCACCAGCAATTTGTCAAACTTCACCCTCCCAACACACCCATGCAGACTCAATGTGCGTTGTACCTCAATGTTTCAGTGCTTCTCACTTCTGGGAGATTACGGGCCACACTTCACAAAATTATTATCACTCTCTCTATCAAGCATTTGTTAGTCCTTTTCTCCTAACACACCGAACCTTGCTGGTTACTTCATTTTCTCTTCTCTATTCCCAAACAGCTCTGCATCATAAACGATCAGTCCTTTACCATCTGTCTAACCTACCTCAATGAAATTTGTACCTTACATTTTCAATGTTATACTAGCTAACGTTGCAACCCTATAATTGTCGTGGTTCTCGCGTTCACATTTACATTTGCACAAATTAACGTAGATCTCTCTCTTTCCCATTTCTTACGAAGTATTCTGTAATTTCGGTATGCCTTATAAACCCTGGCCAGCCACGTAATCCCACTGCAGTGTTTCACTTGAAATTCCTTCACCTAATGGTGTCTTTCCATCCTTCACTATTTAATTTCTTTCCCGATATATTCACCAGTCACCTCCACAAGCATTCATAGTCTATACTCTTGAATTTTCATTCTTACATAATTTACCTCTGCTTCCCTTGTTTCTCTACATTCAACAAATACTCAGAGACATATGCCTTTTCACCTTTTTCTGCCTACGTACCAAAAATATTAAGCTTTCTCTCCTTAACTTTCATAGCATAGAAAGTGGCGAGGGAGATATTTTCTCCCCAAACTACCCCACATCCTACAGGAATGAAGTGTCATTACCATTGGCCTTTGCAGAAGAGTGTCTTTCTTATAGCTGCAGTTAAGGTCGTACTGCTTATCCAAACTGCAATAACAGTCACAAATGAACAGATTTAGGTGGCATTTCCTTTCTAATTGTATCATTAGATCTCTCTCTCTCTCTCTCTCTCTCTCTCTCTCTCTAACATATTACTTATATGAATGCATTTATATATATATATATATAATATATATATATATATATATATATATATATAATATTATATATATATATATATATATATAATATATATATATATATATAATATATATATATATATATATATATATATATATATATTTATAATTATATATAACCAATGAAGGGAAGAGGACACACACAGATGTACATGCTGTCTTTATTGCAACGTTTCGTAATTATCAAGTTAATTACATCAACAGGCTGTTAAAATGAAAAATAAATTTCATAGTAAAATTGTAAAACCAAAACTAAAAATGAAAAATTCAGAAATGCAAAAGCTAAAAAAGTTATTCTTACATGTGTACAAAATATACACATTAAAATTAAGGAAGTTAAATTATTTAAAAGGACATACATTAAAATGAAAGATAAATGAACATAAAATAAGCAAAAATTGACAAAAGATTGAAAGCAGCAGTGAACAGTTACAGAACAAAGAAGTTAAGGACCGACCTAGAGGAGTGACAGCGTTAAACTAAACGTAAACATAAAAACATAAATAAACAACACAAGTCAAGACAAATACAGAGGGGAGGAAGACGTATGGGTGTTCAACGACGGAACAAGTTGTTTAATAAAGAGCGATTCTAGAATAACAAGGTCGTGCGGGTTGGTGGTATGGCCTAAAATACAGAAGTCTTTATTATCGATATATGTTTTACATATTTTGGAGTGATTTCTAATATTGGAGCGTTCTGGGTTTGCAATCCTGCTGCCAGTACGGAAGCTTATGCCACGATGAGAATCGATACGCACCTTAAGGAGTCTGCTGGTGGATCCCACATAGGTCCCTGTTTGACATTCAGGGCAAGTATATTTATAAATAACACCAGAGGACATACAAGGTGATAATCGCTCCTTCGAGGTAAAGAGGGAACCGATGGTGAAAGGGTTTTTAAGGATTAATTTTACGTTTATGGCATGAAAATGTTCCTGAATGATTTCTGTAAACTTTTTGTGAAATTTAATATCATGAGTAAATGGTAAGCATGCATAGAACTTCATTTTAGGGAAGGTTAAAACTTTTGGTTTAACAATGAAATGCATTTTCAGTAGGTGATCTAATTTCCTATAAATTAGCTTAGCAGGGAAACAGTTATTCTTAAAAAAGTCAATTAAAAATGTTATTTCGTTATGGAAAAGGACCCAGTTCGACGTAAGGAGAAGTGCTCGGTGGAGAAGGGTAGAAACAGAGTTGGACTTAAAATTCATTAAAACGACTGTTTGAATACCACGATTTTTAGGAAGAAAACTTTTACTGGACTTGGTACCAACTTTTATAGCTCCTGTTTTATGAATTTTAAGTCCAACTCTGTTTCTACCCTTCTCCACCGAGCACTTCTCCTTACGTCGAACTGGGTCCTTTTCCATAACGAAATAACATTTTTAATTGACTTTTTTAACAATAACTGTTTCCCTGCTAAGCTAATTTATAGGAAATTAGATCACCTACTGAAAAAAACATTTCATTGTTAAACCAAAAGTTTTAACTGTCCCTAAAATGAAGTTCTATGCATGCTTTCCATTTACTCATGACATTAAATTTCACAAAAAGTTCACAGAAATCATTCAGGAACATTTTCATGCCATAAACGTAAAATTTATCCCTAAGAACCATTTCACCATCGGTTCCCACTTTACCTCGAAGGAGCGATTATCACCTTATATGTCCTCTGGTGTTATTTATAAATATACTTGCCCTGAATGTCAAACAGGGACCTATGTGGGATCCACCAGCAGAATCCTTAAGGTGCGTATCGATTCTCATCGTGGCATAAGCTTCCGTACTGGCAGCAGGATTGAAAACCCAGAACACTCCAATATTAGAAATCACTCCAAAATATGTAAAACATATATCGATAATAAAGACTACTGTATTTTAGGCCATTCCACCAACCCGCACGACCTTGTTATTCTAGAATCGCTCTTTATTAAACAACTTGTTCCGTCGTTGAACACCCATACATCTTCCTCCCCTCTGTATTGGTCTTGGCTTGTGTTGTTTATTTATGTTTTTATGTTTACGTTTAGTTTAAGCTGTCACTCCTCTAGGTCGGTCCTTAACTTCTTTGTTTTGTAACTGTTCACTGCTGCTTTCAATCTTTTGTCAATTTTTGCTTATTTTATGTTAATTTATCTTTCATTTTATTGGATGTCCTTTTAAATAATTTAACTTCCTTAATTTTAATGTGTATATTTTGTACACTTGTAAGAATAACTTTTTTAGCTTTTGCATTTCTGAATTTTTAATTTTTAGTTTTGGTTTTACAATTTTACTAGGAAATTTATTTTTCATTTTAACAGCCTGATGATGTAATTAACTTGATAATTACGAAACGTTGCAATAAAGACAGCATGTACATCTGTGTGTGTCCTCTTGCCTTCATTTTATTAATATGGATTGACTCCTGGCTCCTGGCACTAAGCTATATATATATATATATATATATATATATATATATATATATATATATATATATATATATATATAAATGCATGCAGATGCACTACAGGGAAAATGAAGCAGTGCTACATTTGCATGTATACACTATGCGCCATTGTGGTTTTAAGCATACTATATATGTATATATATATATATATATATATATATATATATATATATATATATTACATATATATTTATATATATATAAAGGTATAAGCCACGAAGGAAAAATAAACAACGGAGTTTCTGCAAGATCTTTCGACGTTCAACGTCCTTTACTCTGCTGAGTAAAGGACATTGAACGTTAAAAGATCTTGCAGAAAGTCCGTTGTTCATTTTTTCTTCATGGCTTATACCTTTATCTATGGATTTATCACGTTCCAAACTTTCGTGATTTAGTTATACACACACACACACACACACACATACACACACACACACACACACACATATATATATATATATTAGCTGATCAATCTGGCACTCCCCAGCATATTTCATATTTCACCACTTCTCACCCCTATTCTTATTGGTGCGGAACTTGGACTTGAGGGCACCGGGAATGTCTCTGCTCATCCCAGCAAACTCAAAAGCTATGGATTAGATACTAATATACATAATTTTTGACATTTCAATTTTTACCCCTTCTCACCCACCCCTTCCTATCGAAGCTGAACTTGGAATTAAAGGGCATTGGAAGAGTCACTATTCATCTAAGCACCTTGAAAACTATAAATTAGACACTAATATTTGTCGTTTTCGGTTATCCTATTGGAGCTGAACTTGGAGTTGATGACCATTGTGACTGTCACTGTTTGACTCAGCGACTTCAAAAACTTTGGATTAGATACTAATATCTGGCATTTTCGGTTTTTTTTACAAGTCACCCCCTTCCCACCCCTTCTCATCACTCCTCCCTATTTGATGGGAGTCACTCCACCGAAATGGGCTCTTTATATTTGAGACGTAGCCTGTTTTAACAGAAGAATTTATTTATATATATATATATATATATATATATATATTATATATATATGTGTGTGTGTGTGTGTGTGTGCGTGCGTGTGTGTGTGCGCGCGCGTGTGCGTGTGTATCAAACCAGAAGCTAATAGTCAGAATAACGCCTCATAATAGCCTTCATGGCACACAAGAAATACTTTTGCAAGAGGAATGCAATATCATGTTTATTACAAGAGCATCTAATTGCAGGTAATATTTCTTTCTCTCTCTCTCTCTCTCTCTCTCTCTCTCTCTCTCTCTCTCTACCTCTCTCTCTCTCTCTCTCTGTATCTATATACATAATATATATATATATATATATATATATATATATATATATATATATATATATGTGTGTGTGTGTGTGTGTGTGTGTGTGTGTGTGTGTGTGTGTGCGTGCGTGGCGTAGTGTGTATGAGAGAGAGAGAGAGAGAGAGAGAGAGAAATATTACTCGTATGAATTGCATTCGTAATAAACGATGTTGCATCCCTCTTGTAAAGGCATTACTCATATGCCAGCAAGGCTACTATGAGGTATCATTTTGACGATTCCCTCCTGCTTTGATACTGGACGTTCCACATTTCAGGAACACCCTATGGTTTTGCGCACTGATTTGCATATACGTGATTTCATCCCTTCATTAATCATAAGACGAACATACCAGTAAAGGTGCGGGCACACTACAGTAAAACAAGTAAAATGTATCATTAATCACACGTTGGGAACTGATAGATATCACAAACAGGAGGAGGAAAATTGCACAGAAGTGTCTTCGGTGCCATCGAGTTTTCTGTACATAGTATAATGCTGTATGAAACTCTCGAGGTGGACTGAGTTGTTGCGGTGCCAGAAAGCACGATCGTGGCTAACTTTAACCTTAAATCAAATAAAAACTACAGAGGCTAGAGGGCTGCAATTTGGTATGTTTGATGATTGGAGGGTGGATGATCAACATACCAATTTACAGCCCTCTAGCCCTAGTTGTTTTGAGATATGAGGGTGGACGGATATAGTGCGGAGGGACAAACAAATAGCCATCTCATTAGTTTCCTTTTGAAAAAAAAAAAAAAAGGAATGAATAAATAAAAAGTAAATGGTTGTTTGGCAAATGCTGAATAACCGTGAGAAGCGCTGATTAGCAACCACCAATAAGTCGTCGACATGTATTTAACTTCTTGATGATGTGCGCACGATGAGGTCCCGATGTATCTTTATGGCATGTTTTGCTGCAGAGTAGACGTACCCAAGAGTTGTTGAATGACGAGAGTGCTCGTTTCTGATGCGACTCCATTTCAAATTAAAAGAATTTTCTCCCAGTCCCCGAAAGACTGCGACACATCTTATATGAATCTTACTCACTCAGACTTACTTTTACTAATGGGAAGTTTCTATTTCGAGACGTCGACACGAACGTTTTGAAATGATTTATGCCGTCATGTTGTCTAGCTCGCTGCATTACTTCAGACACGAGATGTCATTTTTAAAAAATCACAATGACATCGCAATGAAACCCTTTGTTCTCTGCGGTCATCCCTTAACCCCACTACCTGATGAATATCAGAGCTTGAAATCGCTGCTTCATGATTAATAAGAGAGATCGCTTCTCGTTCAGAGATTTCACTAGGCTGATGCAAGGTTCTCCCACGAATATATTTGTTTACCT
>NC_087201.1:108907649-108977649 GCF_015104395.2 Macrobrachium nipponense
CCATATTCTATTCTATTCTGTTCTTTGACTGACTTGGTACTAGTAATTGGTGTCACAACATCAGAATCATTGTACAGATTTGATTATTATAATATTCCAATAATAAATGAATTTAGCCTCATTCAAACTTTACGTAATTAACTTCACTTCAAAATGTCACTGCAAAATGTCACAGACTAATTCCTTGAGTGTTAGGTGCAATCCTTAGCATCAACGGAAATTCTTGACTCTTCAAGAGAAGAAGTAACTGATTAAACATATCCTCGCACATTAGGGCAACCTAACGTCTAGAAGTTTCTCTTCCTTTTCAATCGCTATTAAGATATTTAAGTTAGATCCCTTGAGTTTCACAAAGAAAAATAATAACGAAAATTATACAGTGTAACCAAGCCAATTTCAACGGAAGGGACCTCATCTTCTGCGTTCAAGGAAATGAGAGGTTACTTTAATTGAGTATCAAATGACAAACATTAGGCCTATTCAGGCATTCTCGGAGAAGTTCGAATTCCTGCCTATTATGACTACGAATTCGGAGAACCGTTTTGGTTGACTGGGGAATATGGTCGTGTTGTTAGAGGTTCAAAATTCGAAAACTTTGTTTAGCGTAATTACTCAGGTCACTCGTTTCAACAAATAGATTCTGACCTTTGATCATGAGCGTAGAATACCATCCATTTTGTCGTGAAGTTTTTCCAGTGCGGTTGTTGGGGGGGAGAAGCCATTTTGATAAACGTAGTCAGGCATAGATATCGTATTTAAATTTTTACCAACATCAGGATTTTGCCTTTGTATGCGTGAAGTCTTTTATTAGTTCTGATTTGGTCCATTTTACTTACGAAAAACGTTTAAAAAAACATTTAAGGTGAAAAGATTTATGAACTTTAATAATCAATATATGAAAAAACAACATAGAATCAGTGAATTCACATTCAGCCAAGCGTGATATAGCTGTAATAGTGTTGCAGTGGAAGAGACTTAACACGAAAACTAACCATATAAACTAGATTTTATTAAAAGGATTATAAGAGTTTATCAGGAAATAGAAAAACCCGTCGTGTTTTTAAATTAGAAAATAACGACCATTGCCAAACGGAACCAGTTATTCTGCCATTAAGCCTGTGAGACAGGCGCCCTCTCTTCTTTTTTTCTGTCATGTGATTTTCGGTTCTGGGCTAGAAAAGAACACTAGGTCAATCATCCCATTAGACGCTGCAATTCAGAACATTTTATAGGGTTCCATGATTTAAGGGGAATTCAATTATCAATGAAATAAGAGTCTCCTAATGAATACCCTCTGATTACGCGTAAATAATTGCCTTGATAATAATTGGCATAGGTCAATGACATGGAAAATTCATAAACAGACTTGCAAACCAAAAAAGCAATTTTATTCCAGTATGATGGACTAAAAGGCAACACGCCCCCCCCCCCCCTCCTCTCTCTCTCTCTCTCTCTCTCTCTCTCTCTCTCTCTCTCTAACATGCATCAGTAAGTAAACTATTTGAATAAATAATCATCTGGGTTTATTTATCCATACATGCATACGCACAAAGTAATATAATATATATATATATATATATATATATATATATGTGTGTGTGTGTGTGTGTGTGTGTGTGTGTGTGTGTGTGTGTGTGACTCTATGTGCTCCACTTTTAAAACGGAGGAGGAACTAGACAGAGAGGAAACATGAAATAGAGTTCTTGATTTGTCCCAACAATTTCGACCGCCATCAGGCTCCCTCCGGTGAACTTTATTGACTGTGTGTGTGTGTGTGAGTGTGTGTGAATGTATTTCCACTCAGTATGTATGTTCATCATAATACGTGAGTGTGGGTATGTTTACGTATAAATTTATTGATATCATCTTTAGCGTTGGATGTTATATAACTTGAATAAACGTTGTTAGTTTATCTCTTTACAAGTCTCTCGTTCTTTGCATTAAAGCACTGTTTGCTTAAAACCTCTCCAACACATGGACGAGGTTAACAGGACTGAAGAGCAGCAGAGAAAGCGTTGTGTCGTGAAAGGATGTGTTCTCTAGATGTTTTTCGTTGTAGTTGATAATAGTGTCAATCAAACAAAAACTTCTCTCAGTTTTCTTCTGAAGATTGAAAAAGAAACCCACAAAAGCACTGTGTATAACGTGTTTAATTATAAGTATTTACATTTTATTTTAGTTAACATTAAATAAAATGTTAAATACTTATAAGTAAACACATTATACACAATGATTTTGTGGGTTTCTTTTTCAATAGTGTTATTTATTTCAAGAGCCTTTTATGTTTCGAATTTTGGGAGCTTTCAGCGATAAGATACACTGCAATGGCAGATAAATCATGCCAATATGTATTCGGAAGCTGTGCAATCTCTGCTATACGTCATTTCTGGAATTTAGATACTAACTCATATCGCATGACCGGGAATCCCATATCAACCTCGCTAATACTGAGCAATGCAGGGACAATTGTAAGGTAGTAGTGTATGTCTGTGTGTAGAGTACAACTCTTTGGAAATTCTTTTTATTTACTGAAAACCCAATCTCATCATGTCTCCAGTGCTACCGTCACTTCACTGACAATACTTCTCTTCGTCGTGAGAGACGATGTTATTATAGTGTGTAAATAGAACCTCCCTGGAACAGCTTATTAATTTTCCTAAAACTCTACCTCAGGATCTTGAACTTTTGCAGAATTACCCTTTAGCGTTCTTCCTAAACAGTTTGGTGATCACTTTTGCATGTCGGAAGTGATACACGAGTAAAAAGGTAGGTAGATTATAATGTTGTTCATTAATTTTGTAAGACATTTGACCTAACAATGCAATCATAGTTGGTGAAATCTATCATTCTCCACAAACGCATGTGTAAAATTCCCCGGTGCACGGGAGGCAGTTCTTTGCAGCTTCCCTTCCGTCCCTATCTGCAACCCCTTTCATTCTTTTACTTTACCTCCGTTCATATTCTCTTTCTTCCATCTTGCTTTCCACTTTCTCCTAACAATATTGTAATAGTGCAAACCTTTTTTCCGTCAATTTCCGGTTGAACGCTGAATGACTTCACAGGTCCCAGCTCGTGGTCTTTGGTCACAGTTTTTTATCGAATTCTATTCATGTGACAAATTTGTAATCCAGAAAAGTACACAAGCGAAAATTAAGGTTAACAAACGTCTGGAAAATCTGTAATGCAGAGAAAGACTCGCATAGCGTCAAATTTCAGTCTGCAGAAAGCGATTTTTTCTTGAAATCAGA
Source organism: Macrobrachium nipponense (assembly GCF_015104395.2). Classification (NCBI taxonomy): domain Eukaryota; kingdom Metazoa; phylum Arthropoda; class Malacostraca; order Decapoda; family Palaemonidae; genus Macrobrachium; species Macrobrachium nipponense. Next base: position 108,910,898 of record NC_087201.1, read on the forward strand.
TTCCTGAACATCACTCTAAGTAAATGTGTCTTGAGTTTTCATTGCACCCTCTTTCCATGGTGTCCTGAACTTAGGCTTCAGGAATGCAGGGATTCTTCCCTTCCCCATTTTAATATTCCGATTCTTCAGTTTCATCAGTAATACAAATCATTTTCGCTTAACATCATCATCTTCCACTGTATATATCATTGTCTGGAATAACGTCTTTCTTCTTTTTCAAACAATCTCTGCCTTATTCTGGGAGTGGGCAAAATTTACATACTTTCCAATTGACTCTGTATCTCTTGTATTATGGCATCAGAAACTCGATACCGACCTGTAATGAAGTTCGAAGATCAGGGTCAAATTTACAAAAAGGTTTCCGAGACACTGCAGTGGAGACGAAGTGCCCCGAGGCTTTTGTGAATTATATTGCCTTTTTGTTTTCTCATTTTCGTCATTTCTAGCCTTTCTTCTTCTAAAGGATGAATTTTTTTCAGCGCCCAGGTTACTCTCGGTTATTATGTAGTGGTTACTCTCCTCACACGAAAACAATAAAAGCTAAACACACACACACACACACACACACACACACACACACACACACGCTGCCTGCATGAAACTAACACCCATGAATTAAATCTGGAACGAAACAAGCAAGAAATATGCCCAAGCTTCTTATAATACAGAAATATTAGAATTTACATGTTGTAAACTTTAATAAAAATTTGACAAGTGGAGCAAAACTAAATTCGAAAAGAAATTTTACTAGAGCACAGCTGTAAATTCTAATAAGCCATATTGCTTCTTGAGCACACACTCCAATTTGTAAATAGAGATTCCTACTAGACATTTTTTTAATGGAGTACAAGTTGGAAATTTAATCAAACTAGCAAACTTACTCATCTACGATGGGTGATAAAATACGGGTGCAGAAGTGAAAAATTTATATGTACTATTTATTCAGCAATATTAAAATAAGGGCGATTTTTATACATACCTACTGCAGAACCTCTTTGTACACAAATATTATCAGTTTGTCTACAACTGAATTTCAAGTTGCCAGAGTCAGTTGCTCTGCTCATCGCCATAAGTTGGCCATGCATGAACATGGGTGACGGCAGAAACACACCAACACGATCCAAAGTCTGGCCCTGCGACTTGTTTGCAGTGAATAGAAGGCCAGGTTGATGGGAAACTACCTACGCCGTAACTGGAACGGAAACTGGTTGTTCGAAGGCATCAGAGGAATCCGGGGGATGAACAGACATTTGCTGGTGTGAGGACCCGTTGCTATCACTGCTTTGATGATGTGGGAGTTTAGCTCCATAACGGTGTACCTCGTTCCGTTGCAATGTCCATTGGCAGGATCGAAATTCCAACACAATATTACCAGTTTGTCCACAACTTAATTTCAAGTTGGCAGAGTCAGTTGCTCTGCTCATCGCCACATACAGTTGGCCATGCGTGAACATGGGTGACGGCAGAAACAAAAACACCAACATACGATCCAAAGTCTGGCCCTGCGACTTGTTCAGTGAATGAGAAGGCCAGGTTGATGGGAAAACTGCCTGCGCCGTAACTGGAACGGAAACTGGTTGTCCAAAGGCATCAGAGGAATCCGGGGGATGAACAGACGTTTGCCGGTGTGAGGACCCGTTGCTATCACTGCTTTGATGACGTGGGAGTTTAGCTCCATAACGGTGCACCTCATTCCATTGCAATGTCCATTGGCAGGATCGAAATTCTGAAGCAACATTACCGGGCAGTACTTCTTCAACGTTATTTTGTGCACTGGCAGTCCCAATGGATTTAAGTTATTCAAAAAATCTTGCGGATATTGATGATAATTTTTATCTTCTATTGTGTCCGAGCTGAAATATTCGCTACTTTCTCCGGGGAAGTTGTACAGAAATTATGTATGAAAAATCGTAAAGTAACTAAGTTTACGGGAATAACCAGCCTCGTTTCACGGCCAGAAACAGCTCCGTTTCAGGGAATCCCTTCTCACCCCCACCCCCTACAAAGGAGGGGGTAGGTTGGATGAAACCCCATTACAAACCATCTTAGGGGTCCCCACCATAACCCTGCCAAGTTTCATGCCCATCTGACCAGCCATTTGGCCGTGATTGAAAGACAGACAGACAGACATTACGCCCATTATAGTATGATATTGTAAATCGAGAACAACCTGCAAATTCTAATAAAATGATATTGATACCTGAGCGCATACTGTAAACTCTGGTAAATCATAACAAGTTGAAGGCCACAACGGGAAATTCTGATAAAAATGTATTGCTGCTGGAATACAAACTATAAATGACAGTAAAAATATTACGTTTGGGGCCGCAACAGTAAATTCTAATAAAAAAAGTAGTGCCACTGGAGTAGAAACTGTATTTTGTAGTGGAAATCATTACGTTTTGGGGACACAACAGTGGATTTTGACTAAAACGTATTTCTGCTGAATCATTAGCTGTAAATGTTAGCAAAATATGGTACCACAAGGTATAAATACTGGAATCGGAAAGAGCCTGACAGATAAACCAGATTTGTATTACCCGTTTTGTTTTTTTCTATTTCCTTTAGGCTTGATTTTCGACGATCTATCACTTATAATTATAATTCTGTTAAGTTTGCAAGCCAAAATTTTGGTTATTAAAAGAACTGCCGAGCGAAGTGGAAACATTTTTGTTCACGTTTCCCCAAAATTGTAGCCGATTTATATACTATACCGAAAACCTTTGTGATGAGGGGCCAGTAACGTAAGGCACTCATGCAATGCGATGAAATAATGACGAGAAAGACATTGTTTGCACTCATGTTTTATGTTACTTATCGTCTCTGTTGCGTCCTCCACAACTAACCTAAATCTCTGCTGTTATTAAATAAATTACGAAAGTGACAAACTGTGCTGCATTCAATGAACTGTTGCTACGAGGCTTACTGCAAATATTCTCATTTTTCTTAACCAACGTGATTAAGAGGTTCATTGTCCCAAACTGAAGGCTTGTTATTCAAACGAAATCGAGCATGAAAGCCTTCCATCACTCTCGTTGTCAAGAACGCTCTATGGCTTCGTGTGAAGGCAATGTTTTCTGAAACCCCGTGAATTTTATGAGAAACGAAATGTTTTATTTCTGGCAAAAATCGGACGCAGACTGGCAAGTAAACTTTACTCCACCTAAAAAATAAAGTATGAGGATTTCTCCTAGAGAGTGACCCACCAAGGGCTTCCGGGGGTCGTTATCTACGACTATTATATCTATGATATTGTCAGCCTTTTGTTTATGTTTTTACGGCTTGTAGCAAACGCTCCGAAAATGTGGATACATACCGGGTTAAAACCCTTGGAGGTCACTATCCTAGGAGAAAGATCCGAATATACGAATTTTGTTTAAAAACCACACCATACCGCCAATGAGAAAAAAAAAAAAAAAAAAAAAAAAAAAAAAAAAAAAAAAAAAAAAAAAAAAAACTCCCTGGTCTTTGACATGACTGGGCGCCATCACCACCCATTCACGAGTTTCCGGGAGAGTCTTCCGGTCCTAATGAAGACTTCATCCACGCAAAGACGACTCGCGAAAAGGAAGAAGCAATAAGATAAGGGCTCCTTGAGAGTTCTGAGTGAGGGGATTTTTGTAGCGTGTATTTTCGCTTAAACACTGAAGATGAAAGGCGGAGTTTTCCCTCCGAAACCGTCTTCTAATCATAAGGACGCATGGCATAATTAATGCTTCGTTTCAATTGACCTTTCTTGGTTTCTAAGCTTCGCTCTTCGAGCGGAACTCGCTTTTTCATGTGGATTCACGTACTCATCTCGGTTCATTTTATATATATATATATATATATATATATATATATATATTCTATATATATATATGTATATATATATATATATATATATATATATATATGTATATCATACACACACACACACACACACACACGCACACACACACACACACACACACACACATATATATATATATATATATATATAGATATATATATCTATATATATATATACATATATATATTCTATATATATATAATATATATCTTATTATATATATTATATATATATATATATGAGGTATGTCTATTAAATAACGAGACTGTGATTCCACCCATAAGTAAAGCAGTCAGAACCGGTCACAACTGGATGCGTGATGACTTTGAACATGTCTGAACCCACACGCCAAGCAGCAACACTATGACGTTCAGTTGATTATGAGTGGCCATTTTGTTTGGTTGTGTTTCCTGTAGTGGGCCTACAAAATTTTAAGTAGGAAAGCTGAACAATGTGTTATTTTGCAATTTTTAGTAAATCTGCACAAAACACCGAGGGAATGTTTTGAAATGCTTAGTAGTACAGCTTATGGGAATGATTCATGCACATCTGTTGGAGTGGCACACCAGTGTTGCCAACTGCAGGCTAATTGCCCTACACGTATACTCGGTTTTTTCCATCTGTCCACCCGCCTGTGGTGTTTGCATATGGTAACACCGCATCCCGGGCTTTAGATAGTTATATTCAGCTTACATTCAACAATTATAATAATATCCTATTTCGAATATTAATGGTGTAATTCGCATACAGTAAATTATTAAACACTTTTCAGTTGCAAATGTACACCCAGATATCATTTTATTTTCCTAAAACTTACACATAGCGTAACTATCTAAAGCCCGGGACACAGTTACCATACGCAAACACCACAGGTGGGTGGACAGATGGAAAAAAACAGAGTATAGGGTAATTTGACCAAATATTTCAGACCTTAGGGCAATATTTTTAAGTGTAGGGTAATTGTAACGATGCCTGTATTGATCAACATCTTTATTAGTATTATTTCTTATTATCACAACCTCAGAATGTTGGGCATTTTCCAGTTATGTAGGGTAATTTCTTGACTTTTTTAGGTTGCATAGGGTTAGAGGGGTTGGCATCACTGGGGCACACAAGATTCAGTGGGGGACGTGAGATCGTCAAAGATGGTAAACGCCCTGGACGACCATCCGCTTCAAGAACAGACGAAGACATAGAAAAAATGTCATAATTCGAAATGAGCGCCTACTCGGTGTTCGGGTGGTAGCTGAATCTATGGACATTGACAGACACCCTTTATATTCGCCCTATTTAACACCGTGGGACTTTGACGTTTTCCAAAAAGTTAAATATTCAAGTCCTTAAAGGGAAACCTTTGGGTCAACTGTAGTTGCTGCACGGAAGAAAACGGTGGATGTGTTGAAACAGCTGACGGAAATTGATGTTCTTCAAGCCTTCGACCATTTGCATTGTATTAATGCAAATGGGGAGTATATTGAAGCGGACAAAAATGAAATTTATAATACATATAAATAAACGTGAGTTATTTGATCAGTGTCGTTATTAAATAGACACACTTCATATATATTTGTATATACACGCACACGTTCACACACCTACCATATATATGTATGTATGTATGTATGTATAATACATATATATATATATATATATATATATATATATATATATAATATATATATATATATATATATATATATTCAGCTGTTTTCATTAACAAAAGTTAAATAAAAATAAACACAAGGCAATGGTCTCTCCCACATTCATACTTTAACCCTTAAATCGTAGATGTGTTAACATCCAGTGCATAAAACTTCAATAACACCAGCCGTTTCGTACACTTAAGCTGGTATCACACTAGTCATTTCTTGCTCGCGGTTTTGGCCGGCATCCAGCCGATGCTCGCGAGCAAAGATGTTGTATCGTCACACTAGGAACTCGTGGTTTCGAAGAGACGTAGGAAAAAGTAAACAAAACTGATCAGCTGATGTCATCATGGCGCCCAGAAATTGTGCTGCATTGGTGTATTTCTCAGAAACTTACGTGGATGCAAGAGTAAAAAACGTTAGTGGGTTCGAGAGTGGCTCAGGAGAAGAGAAGCCAAAGGTCTGAGAGTACGTCCTATCAGCAACAGCCATTTTGTTTGCTTACATTACGCTGTGGTCCGCGGTTCGTGCTGGCTGCTTCCCGTTCTGCCGGGAAGCTAAAATCTCGAGCTAAAAGCTCCCGGTTTTTCATTTTCGCCAGCAACGGCTCGAAGCTGGAGAAAAAAATTCCTAGTGTGAGGCTCACCTTAATTACACAGAAGTCTCATCAGTAGGGCAGCGAGGCTCCCCACACAATGGGCCACTCTCCTCCATGCAGGAACTTTTATAGTCCTAGGAATATGATCACCTTTTAATGCCTCTGAGCCTCATGACTTCAAATGGACTTCATACTTTCCATTTGACTCAAACATCCCAAAACAGAATGACCCTCATTCCCCTTAGGATGAAATATATACCATTAATTGTATACATCCTCATATTTCTCAACATTTCAAACCTTTTCACGCCAAATCCACAAAGCAAGACAAATCACCTTGACAGATTCGACATCTTATTTGCCATCAGATTGGGCTGGGTAACTCCTTCATATTTTCATCCTTGGCTTCCTTACCCTTAGACACTTTAGTTCACCGAGCAGTCTTTCACAAACACGGCTTTATACCTTTCTTGCTTCATCGTTTCTTTGACTCACCCGTTACCTCATCCCACCTTCGTCAGTCGCATTCACTCCGAATCAACAGACTCATTCTTTCACCATAAATAACACATTCATTCAGTGGAAGTTAAACTCTAGAGTTGTATCGTAAAAAGCAAATTTTTTTACGCACGAAGACTTCCCTGCACCTAAGCAACAGACCCCTTCAGTTTAGCAAATACAGGAAGCTTTGTTCGGTGAAATGTTCCTCTCACAATGCATTAAAATTTGGTTTTCATTTCATGCATTTAATTCAGTTGCTTGCAATTAATGTTCTCTCTCTCTCTCTCTCTCTCATCCTCTCTCTCTCTCGTCTCTCTCCCCCGCTCTTCTCTCTATCTCTTCTTCTCCCGTCTTCTCTCTCTCTCTCCTCTCTCCTCTATATATATATATATATATTATATATAATATATATATATATATATATATATTATATACATACATAAAGAGAAAGAGAGAGAGAAAAACAAGCCTAATTACCAAATATTATATGATATATATATATATATATATATATTATATGATATATATATATATATATATTCTTGTAATTAGTGCTCTCTCTCTCTCTCTCTCTCTCTCTCTATCTCTCTCTCTCTCTCTCTCTATATATATATATATATATATATATAATATATATATATATATATATATATAGATAGATAGATAGATAGATAGATAGATAGATAGATAAATAGATATGTGTGTGTGTGATGAGAGAGAAAAGGCTTGCTAGTTTTGATTGATGATTTTGAAATTACTTCGCCAAGCTCCTTATTTGTTTGCTTTTTATTTGGATGTTTAGTTATTTATTCATTCATTATAGATATTGCAGATTATTCCATTGGCTCTCGTCTGTTTACATATTTAGGTTTTCCAATTGTGCTGAAAGTTTCTACTCAAGTTCATCTCTTTCTGGCTGGTTTTTACATAATAACTTATATTCGCCCTCTTTCTCTCGTCTCCAAAAAGGAAACTTGTATAACTACTCGAAATGTCTTAAAAGTAGCCTGTCTTTCCCCTTCATTAGCAGTGGAGAATAGTAATATTTAATAACCAAGTCCCTGTTTAAAATACCTTGGGCTGTACTCAAATGTGTTGCTATTTTTTCTTATCTTCCTCATGTGTCTATTCATACGACACTCTCCAAAATTATTATTATTATTATTATTATTATTATTATTATTATTGCTCTGTCACTTATTATTATTATTATTATTATTATTATTATTATTATTATTATTATTATTATTATTATTATTATCTAAGAAGTACACATGCATAATGGAACGAGTTAGCATGGCCGTTCTCTTGCTGAACAGAATGGTTAAGAATAGTGTCCTTATTGAAGAAATTGGCAAGATGCGCATACAGGAACAGAGAAGGGCAGAAACCAGAACGAAAACAAGATAATGAGTGTAATTATTCTTGTATTTGTGAACATACATAAAAGTGAAAGCATGCTTATTTGCCTCGTAACTGCAGAACTCAATTATATAATTAGAGCGCCTAGATTTGCTAGTCGCTGGACTGTGCTACGATCTTTTTTTTTTTTTGTTAGTCTAGCCCCCAAAAGTGTCCTTGATATTAAAAATGAAAAACTGGCCTAGACTACGAATGACCTTTTCATGGGTCAATCCTACGAGTAGTGGTCCCAAACCTGAGGCATGGGTTCAAAGCAGTGCCTCACTGCTTGCATGATGAACAAAGGTCAAACAGATACCCACATATTACATAAACCAAGGAACAAACTCGAGCACAGACCAATATATATGCCACATAAACGTGCATCGCATGCCATATAAACAAATGCACTAACACAAATACACAGAATAAAAACACTTACCCACGTAACAAAGGCACAAACGTAAAGGTAAACACACCATAACCAAACACAGCACAATCAAATCCCAAGTGATGACACAGACTTATTGCAGACAAGGGCACACCGTAAGCACACCAAAATACCACATAAATGCATAAACACAAGAACAGACCCATATACCCCATTAACGTCTACTCACACATTTACTTCATAAACAATTACATGAATATGAACACATACCAACATACTTCGCAGACGACCATACAACATAAACATAAACCACATACCACTTGTAAATGAACGCACAAATGAAAACATATACCACACACCACATAAAGGAATGCCAAGCGCGAACCCATAGCCACATACCAAATGAATTGCTAACGCATACCCATGTGTTACAGAAACAAATGCACAAGTACAGACAGACTCACATACCAATGTACCACGTGAACTGTCACGCAAATGCAAACAGAGCCACTTGCCTCATAAACAGAACTATAAACCTAAATGTATTATCAAAACCACATAAATGCAAACACTTATTTACTACATAAACTTACGTGCATTGTAATTACATACCACATTACCAAAAATATAATGTCACACACAAACCATCGTACCACATCAAGAAAGGCACAAATGCAAACAATTGCAAACAGGCACTCCGTACGTCATAATAATAATAATAATAATAATAATAATAATAATAATAATAATAAAAACTCCTAGATACCACCCAAACGCAGAAACGTCAATATATATGATCACATTAACAAACGTTCATCCCCCTAAGGGGTTAGTGCCGTCAGTGGACCTCATGCGGTGCACTATAGGCATTGCTTAAGGTTCTTTGCAGCATGCCTTCGGCCCCTAGCTGCAACCACTTTCGTTCCTTTTACTGTACCTCCTTTCATATTTTCTTTCTTCATCTTACTTTCCACCCTTTCCTAACACTTGATTCATAGTGCAACTGAAAGGTTTTCTTCCTGTTACACCTTTCAGACTTTTAACTGTCAATTTCCATTTTAGCGCTGAATGACCTGATAGGTCCCAGTGCTTGGCCTATGGCCTAAATTCTATATTCAACTCAATTCAACTCAACAAACGTTCGTACAAACACAAATATGAGAAACATACCCACATAGTGAATAAATGAATAAACTTCTCATCCAGCCGTTAATGAAAGGGACGTGATGCCATCCTATTGTGATTACATTGCAGTCAAAAAAGAAATATTTATTATCTTCTTAGAATCTTGCACCTCTCTCTGTTATCGTTTAGTTTCGTCGCTTCATGAATTGTTGATTTTGAAGGAGAAAGAAATATTGATATTGAAGTAAATCTCTTAAGTTAGAGATAACTTTGATCTTATTTATATTATATATATATATATATATATGTATATATATATATCTACATATACATATACGTATATATATATATATATATATATAGATAATATATATATATAGATATATATATATATACATATACATATACGTATATATGATATATATATGATATATATATATATATATAATATATATTATATATATATATAGATATATATACATAGATATATGTATATATACACACACACACACACACACACACACATATATATATATATTATACACATATACATATACATATACATACACAAATATAATTTGTATGTGGGTACTCTAATGAATTTAAAATCTTTTTTTGTTTATTGAAAAATTGACTTAGCGAAATAGGTCTCAATAGTGATATCTTTTATGTCACGTTCTTATATTTCCCTCTGTTGCAATTCAGTTCTATGAACCACTTTCAGGTCATTCTAATATTTTTGAGGCAGACTTGATGGAAGCAGTTCAAAATACATATTAGTTGACATATCATATGCAGCTACTTCAAGGTCCTGAACCCAGCCAATTTAGTGACAAAGAAAAGTGTAATTGAAAGAATGATATAATCATATATTAAGCTGGTATGCCACAGTACAAAAAAAATGTATAATGAACGAAAAGAAAAATAAAGAATGAATAAATTTAGAAGATGACATGATGCCTGTCACATTAGAAAAAATAAATGAAATAAAAAGACATGATTAGGATGTCTGAAGCGCTGAGAGAACCTTGGGAGATAATTTACCCAAGAAAACTAAATGCGCGAGAAATTGAGAAAGTAGACTTGGCCACTCCCTTTATGCTAAGCGGGCAGAGAGAAAGGGAAAGGGAAAGGGCAGGACAAGAAAAAACGAAAGAGTGGAAAGCCGATGATGTCACCTTCTGCTCTCCGAGTTCCATACTATAGTAGATTCACATCAACCGTGCATTTGATTTCTAGGCCAGTCCCTTACGACGCTCCTGATTGGCTGTTGATAAGTCAATCACGGACGGGGCTGGAAACTCTCAGTCTCTTGAGAGACTTCACATAGCCAGGATTCATGTTCCACCGCTCCTGAGGGATACTTTTGAAAGGCGTATCCCTCAGGAGAGTTGGAACATAGATCCCACACATGTGAACTCTAGAGAGAGACTGAGAGTTTCCAGCCCTGTGATTGGCTTATCAGCAGGCAATCAGGAGCGTCGTAAGGGACTGGCCTAGACATCAAATGCACGGTTGATGTGAATCTACAATAGGATGATTTTATTATTGCGGTGATAAAATTTTAGGTGATTAAATTATTGCACGTCATTCCTTTCCCTCGTTCACTCTTGTGTTCTCGCCGCTCCTCTCTAATATCTTATAATTTGCTCGTATCGAAAAAAAAAAAAAAAAAAATTCACTACGGTCGTGTTATACCATACGATAAAGGCCGTGCGGAGATAACTATGTGAGTTACAGTCTCAATGAGAGAGAGAGAGAGAGAGAGAGAGAGAGAGAGTGAGTATCTTATCATCTAACAATTTCATGCCGGAGAGGTGAATTTTACCTCGTCGAGGCACTCCGGAGTTTAATTATATGATGGCATGCATTTTGAAAACGCTGACTTCTTTTTTTTGTTTTTTTTTTTTTTTTTATTTAATAGCAGTTCTCTTCATTCCAGCTGCGATCGATAAAAGGCATAACGAGTTTTTAAAGAAATGTGTTCATAGCGTTTCCTGCCTCCTATGGAGACTATGGAGACTTGGTTCCTCTATAGAGACTTGAAATGATAATATTGCATCACGAAATCCAGCGAGAGAAGAGAGAGCGAGAGAGAGGAAGTCATTCATGTACAAATCTTGATGATTTATTGCATATGAGGGATGAAAAAGATTCCTTAGGATGTTGACGCCCACAATGCGAGAGAGAGAACATTTCTTTCCACGTGAAAATGTCGCCAGCCACCAACACCACACAAGCAGGGTGTGACCTACTGACCCGACGAGCCAGTGACACAAGCGATGATAATCACTTCAGCTAAAACAAACAATAAAATCCTGACGAGCATCTGTTCTCCTAAAACTGGCTCGGCAATTAAATAAACGCAACAGTGGGTTATCATACATTGCATACCACTTTTTCTCTCTCCGTCTGGTGCATTCAGCGTGGTGCAAACAACAATAAATGAGATTATGTTCTTTGACATTTAAATGTGCAACAATATTGCACGAAGGAAAACAAAAGTGTTTTTTATGTTGGAAATAATTCTCTCTCTCTCTCTCTCTTCTCTCTCTCAATCGTAAGTTCGTAAGCAGCAGCGTGTTTTTAGTTCTCACAACTGAAAAGACCAGAGTTCGATCCCATAAACGGACGAGGAGTAAATAAAACAGGCATTTTTCCCGGAAAAGAATCGCTGTGCTTCTGTTGACCTAAGCAGTTATTGTGAGGCGCAGCTGAAGCAGAGTGAAAAACAGTCTTTGGGTTACCGGAACTTCGTTAAAAATGTATAACGCAATATAGATGAAAATGGAGGGCTCTGACCCAAGTCTATAGGTCTTAGGTTCTGTCGAAGGAATCCTCATCCATAAATGTATATATATAATGTGTGTATATATATACTATATATATATATAAAAGTATATGTACTTTTGTGTATATATATATATATATATATATATATATATATATATAAGTATATGTACTTTTGTGTATATATATATATATATATATATATATATATATATATTTATATATATATATATATATATATATATATATATATATATATATATATATATATACATACATCAGCTGCATCCCACGCATAACAAAATAGAGGCAACAAAGTTCCTTGACATTTACAGCGAACGAGCACTTCGCATCATTCGTAAGGATAATCAGAATTGATTGTAGGACACGAGAGCGGCCGGGCAAAGAAATATTTACGCCATAAAAAGGGGAGAGACTCCGAGAGGACACATGGCCCTCCTCTGTCAGAAGGAAGGGTTATGTCACACCGCCAGATTTCTCTCTCCAGATGGCAGGAGGGGAGCGAAATTTTATTTGTAAACAGCGCCAGAAAGAAGACAACTCGGAACGTCAACAAACGAGGGCGTCCGTTTCAGGGGAAAATATTTAACTCGAATATTTTTGCCCTTAACAGAGAGTCTTTATCTCCAGATGGGGAAAAGAAGCGGATCTGTTTTTTTTTGCAGAAAGATAGTCAAGACTTCAGCAAACAAAGGCTTCCGTTTCAGACGAATACATAAACGTTAATATTCTGTTTTCACTGGAGATTTTTTATGTGATGGTCTATGCTCTGGAAATAGACAATTGAGTGTAAACCAGTTTTCATTGAATAGAGACTTTAGGCCAAAGGCCAAGCGGTGGAACATATGAGGTTTAAAAGGTGTAACAGGAGGAAAACCATGCTGTTGCCCTTTAAATCAATTGTTAAGAGATGGTAGAGAGTAAAATGGAAGAAAGAGAGTATGAAAGGAGGTTACAGTAAAATAATGGGGGGGAGGCGGGGTTGCAGTTATGGACTGAAGCAAGCTGCAAAGAACCTTCAGTGATGCCTACGGTGCACCGCACGATGGTCACTGAATCTGGATCTTCCTTCTCTAAAGACTAGTTTTTTATGCCTTAACCTGCACTTAAGAGGGAGGCATAAAAACAACGAAAAAAATGTGCATGCAAAGTATATATAAGGTCGTTTAAAAATGTTCGAGTCGAATATTGAAAAAAGCCTTGTCATCAAATGACTGTTCAGAGGGTCAAAGAAACCGAAACCGAGTTGGGAAAGATTATAAAGGTGAAAATTTGGGATAACCGACAATTAAAAAGAAAAAAAAATATTTCGACCTATTAGATACAATTAAATTGGTAAGAGAACGGGTCATTGGAATTTGATGGCATTTAGAAGTTTAACTACCTTTCAAAATGGACCATTGTAACCTACTTCCCGGTAGCATATCCCGAGGTGTTAGCGAGTAGTGTGCCTTCCCTGAAAAAGCGGCACGCCATATCTTAAACTTTGGTATATGTATATCTTAGTTTAATCAAACCATTGAGCTGATTACAAGCTCTCCTACGGCAGGCACGAAAGATTAGATTTTTTTCTTTTTTGGGGGGTGGGGTGGGGGTGTGGTTTACGTGGCTAGGAACCAATTGGTTTCTTAGCAACGGGACCTGCAGCTTGTTGTGGGATGTGAATCCCATTATATCGATAAATAAATTTCTAATCGCCAGAAATAAATTTCTCTGGCTTACCGTTGGCAGAGCGGAGCGCGAACTCACTCTACCAGAGCTATAGGCCAACTATTTAACCACTCGTCCAACAAGGAACTGCCCATATCTTCAAAACTAACCATAGAATCTTCTTGATACTAATGTCATTGTTTCTCACACCCAAATTACGATCATTTTCACTGTGAACTAGCATACGTTAACTCAGCCTACCCTAGGGGCATGGCACAAAAACCGGACCTGGTGCAGTACTACTTTGTATATCATTATTTTATTATTATTCTTTATTGACAAAACAATTCATATGTTGTAATACCATGTTTACATTTAGTTTGCACAAAACAGAGGTTTTAATCTGTAACAATAACCCACTTCACCAATACATTATAAAATGTTTTGTCCATAAAAAGGAAATATTCCCATTTATGATATCTAGCTACTAATCAAACATCACAAAAAGCCCTTCAAACACCAACACCAAAATAAAAAATAATATCTTGGGACTTTGCTTCCCGGTAAGTTGTGCTTGCCTTGTGACGATGCAGTTTTCATAAAGTAGTAAAAAGTATATAATATTAGGAATCAATTAAGAATCGTAAGAAATAGCGACATTTTTTACCAGATAACCAGTACTTTCTCGCAGAATAATTTGGAATACGCACACCCGGCGTGCTTAACAGTATATAGTGTATAAAATACTATTAATATATAATATATTTATTACGTTATATATAATATATATATATATATAATATTATATAATTTATGTGTATTATATTATATATATATATATATATGTGTGTGTAGTATATATAAGTATATATACTATATATATATATATATATATATATATATATATATATATATATTTACATACATATATCTGTATATATATAAACATACACGAAAGAACTTGGCATTCTGTCTTTTCTTTATAAATTTTCCCATTGGTTTCAGCTAATAAACAAACGTCACATGTTACTTTTTGTTGATTTCTTTTAGTATACGATTTCATATATAGTATGTTTGAATATATTATAACATATATATATATATATATATATATATATATATATATTATATATATATATATATAGATATATATATATACTTTATATTATATATATATACCATATATATATTACATTCGTATATTCATGAAAGACTGTTTTGTAATCTACCTTCTACAAGATCACCGATCTGTATCCACCCAAAATAAAAGACAATGCGTTGTAAAATCTTCAAACAAAACAAAGATAATTGTGTCAGCAAAAAACTTGATACGACAACAAACATAAAATCAGCTGAAGATTTAGAAGCGCCAACTGCAAACGATAAAGATCACTTGAACCGACGCTGGTCCTTAATATTTATGCCGGAGGTTTATTTTAGGCTTTTTTTTTTCACACGTTTCCCAAGGCAAGAGCGTATGACTCACACGCGCACGCACACACACATATATGTATGTATATATATATATTATATATATATATATTATATATATATATATATATATATATATTCTCTTCTCTCTCTCTCTTCGTCTCTCTCTCTCTCTCTCTCTCTTCTCTCTCTCTCTCTCTCTCTATATATTATTATATATATATATATATATGTGTGTGTGTGTGTGTCTGTGTCTGTCTGTGTGTGGATAAGGATATGAAGGATGGGAAGGTTACTCATTTGAACATTTTCATACGAGGAGGATCAAAGACGTGCTCATAAAATCTGCAATTCCTTCTCATGAGGGTTAAGGAATTCCTACAGACGAAAAAAGGTTTAAAAGTAAAACTTGATACCCAATATACTTTAGACTTTATTTTCATTGCCTCCTTTAATCAGAATAAACAAATAGAGGCATAGAGGCAATGGGTGCGTATACGTGGGTGATTGTGCACATATATGCTCAAGTTTATTTATGATGCAAAGTTTTTGTAAGTAGCGATGATATAGAAAACAGAAAACACTCGGTTAATTGGGGCCGTGAAGGTCCCACAATAATTATTCTATGTTTATTTCTTCTATTTTACCCCATGGACACATTCATGAAGTTTTAATTTTGTTACGCATTTATACAGAGAATTGTATATGCAGGGTAAATGTAGAATTTAGCGTTAACGTTTCGCCATATCTCTTAAAATACAGTATGGTTGCAACGAGGGTATTATTTTCATATTTAAATTCTGTATTTTCCTTTTAACATTGCTGCGGTGAAGGTTGTTGCTTTTGTCTCTATTATTATTATTATTAATTATTACTATTGGAGAAACAAATCCACAGTTATGTATTTGTTCATATATTTAAAGATAAATCTATACAGAAACTTTCGTGAATCTCTTCCATTCCCTTTTTCAATCAGATTGAAAAGGTAAATCGAACAGTTTCTCGAAAGCTGGTCTATTTGCACGTATCACCCCCTATCTGTTCTGATACCATAGTCCCAGAGGATCTTTACCTGATCGTTTTCTATCACTCCCTCAGGTTGGTGCTCGTACCACTTATTACTGCAAGGTAGCTGGTGTTTCTTGCACAGGCTCCAGTGGAGGGCTTTTGCTACTGAATCATGCCTCTTTTTGTACTGGTTCTGTGCAAGTGCCGGACATTCGCTTGCTATGTGTTTTATGGTTTCATTTTTCGTATTGCACTTCCTACATATGGGAGAGATGTTATTTCCGTCTATCATTCTTTGGACATATCTGGTTCTTAGGGCCTGATCTTGTGCCGCTGTTATCATTCCTTCAGTTTCCTTCTTGAGCTCTTCCCTCAGTAGCCATTGCCACGTGTCATCGCTGGCTAGTTCCTTAGTCTGTCTCATGTATTGTCCGTGCATTGGTTTGTTATGCCATTCGTCTGTTCTGCTTGTCTTTCTCCTTTTTCTGTATATTTCTGGGTCTTCGTCTACTTTTATCAGTCCTTCTTCTCATGCACTCTTGAGCCACTCGTCTTCACTGGTCTTCATATATTGCCCCAGTGCTCTGTTCTCGATGTTGACGCAGTCCTCTATGCTTAGTAGTGCCCTCCCTCCTTCCTTTCGTGTTATGTATAGTCTGTCCGTATTTGCTCTTGGGTGTAGTGCTTTGTGTATTGTCATATGTTTCCTCGTTTTCTGGTCTATGTTGCGGAGTTCTGCCTTCGTCCATTCCACTATTCCTGGGCTGTATCTGATTACTGGCACTGCCCATGTGTTTATGGCTTTTATCATATTTCCGGCGTTGAGTTTTGGCTTGAGTATCGCCTTGAGTCTCTGCATATATTCTTTCCTGATCGTGTCCTTCATCTCTTGATGTTTTATATCCCTTCCTTCCATTATTCCCAGGTATTTGTATCCCGTCTCATTTATGTGTTTGATGCTGTTCCCATCTGGTAGCTTTATCCCTTCAGTCCTTGTTACTTTTGTATGTTTACTAAGGCACATTTTTCTATTCCAAACTCCATCCTGACGTCCCCAGATACAATCCTTACAGTCTGGATTAGGGTATCTATTTCCTTGATGCTCTTACCATATAGCTTGATGTCGTCCATGAACATCAATCAGATGGTTAATTCTGTTGCCTCTTTTCTTGAGTTGGTACCCAGCATCCATCTTCTGCAGTACTTATTATTATTATTATTATTATTATTATTATTATTATTATTATTATTATTGCATTTTCATCTGATCTTCACGAACTTTATATATATATATATATATATATATATATATATATATATATATATATATATATATATATATATATATGCATTAAAGGTTACAGGTGCACATACACAGGAGTAGAAATTCATACAATTACAAGTAAACAGAACACAATATACCGGGTTCCGGAATGGCCAGAGCTGAGTTATATATGGAACATATGATAACCATAGTAATAATAAAAGTATACACATGGATGAGTCGAGTGAGGAGGTATTATAAAGACATCAGATTCAGGATCGGGGATCCTTCACAAACTTCTCCGTGACATCTATCTGCTCCTCAGTGTGGAAAATACTGGTTCTTAGTCTTTAGCGATGAACCCTCGAGACTGTGAAGACAAGGGGTGGGGGCGGCGGGGTGTGGAGGCGCGGAGAGAGAGAGAGAGAGAGTAGAGAGAGAAAGCTGGTTGAAAGACCGACTCATTAAACTAAAAGTGGCCCGTTCTCATCTTCCCCCTTACACAATAATAATAATAATAATAATAATAATAATTATAATAATAATAATAATTACTATAACAATAACAACAGGATAAAAGGCAAAACTATCAACTCGACACGTCATCATCTGGAAACATATGCCTTTTCATAAAAAAGAAAGAAAAAAAAGACATAAATATATTAAGTAATATCTGGAACTTGACGGTATCATATGATACGTAAAAAAAGTAATCTAGTCTGAAGCCGAGTTCTTCACAGTAATCCGATACAAATAATCGTATCCTTTCGCCTTTGACAAAAAAAAAAAAAAAACAGAAGAACAATAATGGGGAAACGGCCAGATGGGGAATAGAGTAGAGTGGAGAGAATTGGAGGGGAGGGGTAGGGGGTGGCAATGGTTGAGGGTTGGGGGAGGGGGAGGGGGAGTCAACACTGCTTATAACTACTTCATTCATATGCAAATCTAAATTGGGTGAGTCGGGTTGATTTTCTAGCAGTAATAACCCTCTGCCTCTCCCATGATGGATTCCACGGATATATGATCACATTTCAATTACTGAACATATATCGATTGGTTACCTCTGTCAAATTTCGATTACTTATAGTTTGTATGTGACAATCTGTTGAGCTATGTACATTATATGGCAATATCTTTAGGTGCTTATCATCATTTTAAGATATAAATTGATTCCATTATTCAGATCTTTCCTAGATCGTGACCCCAAAGTGTTCAACCACCTTTGCGGCTTGTTTAGTACAAACCCTTTGGAGATTACCGTGTAAACATCAGGCAAACCCTTTAGAGATTACCATGTAAACAAAAGCGAACCTTTGGAGGTTACCGTGTAAGCATCAGCAAACCCTTTGGAGATTACCGTGCAAACATAAGTAAATCCTTTGGATTATCATGTAAACATCAGCAAATCCTTTGGAGATTACCGTGTATACATCAGCAAACCCTTTGGAGATTACCATGCATCAGCAAAAACCTGGGAGATTACCGTGTAAATATCAGCAAACTCTTTGGAGATTACCGTGTAAACAACAGCAAACCCTTTGGAGATTACCATGTAAATATAAGCAAATCTTTTGGAGGTTACTGTGTAAACATCAGCAAACCCTTTGGAGATTACCATGTAAACAACAGCAAATCCTTTGGAGATTACTGTGTAAATATAAGCAAACCCTTTGGAGATTATTGTGTAAACATCAGCAAACCCTTTGGAGATTATCGTGTAAACATCAGCAAACCCTTAGGAGATTATTGTGTAAACTTCAGCAAACCCTTTGGAGACTACTGTGTAAACATCAGCAAACCCTTTGGAGTTGGAGATTACCGTGTAAACAACAGCAAACCCTTTGGAGATTACTGTGTAAACATCAGCAAACCCTTTGGAAATTACCGTGTAAACTTCAGCAAATCCTTTGTAGATTACTGTATAAACTTCAGCAAACCCTTTGGATATTACCGTGTAAATATCAGCTAACTCTTTGGAGATTACCTTGTAAACATAAGCAAACTCTTTGGAGATTACTGTGTAAACATCAGCAAACCCTTTGGAGATTACTGTGTAAACATCAGCATACCCTTTGGAGATTACCGTGTAAATATAAGCAAACCCTTTGGAGATTACCTTGTAAACAACAGCAAACCACTTGGAGATTACCGTGTAAACATCAGCAAATCCTTTGTTGATTGCAGTGTAAACATCAGCTAACTCTTTGGAGATTACCTTGAAAAAATAAGCAAACCCTTTGGAGATTACTGTGTAAACATCAGCAAACCCTTTGGAGATTATCATGTAAACATAAGCAAACCCTTTGGAGATTACCTTGTAAACAACAGCAAACCCTTTGGAGATTGCCGTGTAAACATCAGCAAACCCTTTGGAGAGTACCATGTAAACATCAGCAAACCATTTGGAGATTACCGTGTAAACATCAGCAAACCCTTTGGAGATTATCGTGTAAACATCAGCAAACTCTTTGGAGATTATGTGTAAACATCAGCAAACCCTTTGGAGATTATCGTGTAATCATCAGCAAACCCTTTGGAGATTATCGTGTAAACATCAGCAAACCCTTTGGAGATTATCATGTAAACATCAGCAAGCCCTTTGGAGATTATCATGTAAACATAAGCAAACCCTTTGGAGATTATCATGTAAACATAAGCAAACCCTTTGGAGATTACCTTGTAAACAACAGCAAACCCTTTGGAGATTATCATGTAAACATCAGATTACCTTGAAAAAAATAAGCAAACCCTTTGGAGATTACTGTGTAAACATCAGCAAACCCTTTGGAGATTATCATGTAAACATCAGCAAACCCTTTGGAGATTATCATGTAAACATAAGCAAACCCTTTGGAGATTACCTTGTAAACAACAGCAAACCCTTTGGAGATTGCCGTGTAAACATCAGCAAACCCTTTGGAGAGTACCATGTAAACATCAGCAAACCATTTGGAGATTACCGTGTAAACATCAGCAAACCCTTTGGAGATTATCGTGTAAACATCAGCAAACTCTTTGGAGATTATTGTGTAAACATCAGCAAACCCTTTGGAGATTATCGTGTAATCATCAGCAAACCCTTTGGAGATTATCGTGTAAACATCAGCAAACTCTTTGGAGATTATCGTGTAAACATCAGCAAACCCTTTGGAGAGTACGATGTAAACAACAGCAAACCATTTGGAGATTACCGTGTAAACATAAGCAAACCCTTTGGAGATTATTGTGTAAACAACAGCAAATCCTTTGAAGATTACCGTGTAAATATAAGCAAACCCTTTGGAGATTATCGTGTAAACATCAGCAAACCCTTTGGAGATTACCGTGTAAATATAAGCAAACCCTTTGGAGATTAATAGGGTTAAAAATCAAAGCAAACCCTGGGAGAATTTTTCTTTAAACATCAGCAAACCCTTTGGAGATTATCATGTAAAAATCAGCAAACCCTTAGGAGATTATTGTGTAAACTTCAGCAAACCTTTTGGAGATTACTGTGTAAACATCAGCAAACCCTTTGGAGATTACAGGTTATACAACAGCAAACCCTTTGGAGATTACTGTGTAAACATCAGCAAACCCTTTGGAGATTACTGTGTAAACTTCAGCAAACCCTTTAGAGATTACTGTATAAACATCAGCAAATCCTTTGGAGATTGCCGTGTAAACATCAGCTAACTCTTTGGAGATTACCTTGAAAAAATAAGCAAACTCTTTGGAGATTACTGTGTAAACATCAGCAAACCCTTTGGATATTACTGTGTAAATATAAGCAAACCCTTTGGAGATTACCTTGTAAACAACAGCAAACCCTTTGGAGATTACCATGTAAACATCAGCAAAACCTTTGGAGAGTTACCATGTGAAACATCAGCAAAACCATTTGGAGGATTACCATTGTAAACATCAAGCAAACCCTTGGAGATTATCGGTTTAAGGACATCGGCAAACTTCCTTTGTGAAGATTAATCGTGGTAAACTCAGCAAACCCTTTGGAGGAATATCGTGTAATTCATCAAGCAAACCCTTTGGAGATTATTGTGTAGAAACATCAGCCAAACTCTTTGGAGATTATCGTGTAAACATCAGCAAACCCTTTGGAGAATATCGTGTAAACATCAGCAAACCCTTTGGAGATTATTGTGTAAACATCAGCAAACTCTTTGGAGATTATCGTGTAAACATCAGCAAACCATTTGGAGATTATCGTGTAAACATCAGCAAACCCTTTGGAGATTATTGTGTAAACATCAGCAAACCATTTGGAGATTAATGTTTGGAAACTCAGCAAAACCCTTTGGAGATTATCGTGTAACATCAGCAAACCCTTTGGAGGATTACGTGTTAACATCAGCAAACCCTAGGAGATTAAATGTCCTAAAACCTCAGCAAACCCTTTGCAGATTATCGTGTAAACATAAGCAAACCATTTGGAGATTACCGTGTAAACATCAGCAAACCCTTTGGAGATTACGGTGACCCTTTGGAAATTACCTTGTAAACATAAGCAAACACTTTGGAGATTACTGTGTAAACATCAGCAAACCCTTTGGAGATTACTGTGTAAACATCAGCAAACCCTTCGGAGATTACCGTGTAAACATCAGCAAACCCTTTGGAGATTACTGTGTAAACATCAGAAAACCCTTTGGAGATTACTGTGTAAACATAAGCAAACCCTTTGGAGATTACTTTTGTAACATCAGCAAACCCTTTGGAGATTACTGTGTAAACATCAGCAAACCCTTTGGAGATTACCGTGTAAACAACAGCAAACCTTTTGGAGATTACCGTGTAAACAACAGCAAACCCTTTGGAGATTACCGTGTAAACATCAGCAAACCCTTTGGAGATTACTGCATAAACATCAGCAAACCCTTTGGAGATTACTGTGTAAACATAAGCAAACCCTTTGGAGATTACCGTGTAAACATCATCAAACCCTTTGGAGATTACCGTGTAAACATCATAAAACCCTTTTGAGATTACCTTGTAAACATCAGCAAACCCTTTGGAGATTACTGTGTAAACATCAGAAAACCCTGTGGAGATTACTCTGTAAACATAAGCATACCCTTTGGAGATTAGCGTGTAAACATCAGCAAACCCTTTGGAGATTACTGTGTAAACATCAGCAAACCCTTTGGAGATTACCGTGTGAACATCAGCAAACCCTTTGGAGATTACTGTGTAAATGTCCGCAAACTCTTTGGAGATTACTGTGTAAATATAAGCAAACCCTTTGGAGATTACCTTGTAAACAACAGCAAACCCTTTGGAGATTACCGTGTAAACATTAGCAAACCCTTTGGAGATTACTGTGTAAACATCAGCAAACCCTTTGGAGATTACTGTGTAAATTTAAGCAAACCCTTTGGAGATTACCTTGTAAACAACAGCAAACCCTTTTGAGATTACCGTGTAAACATCACCAAACCCTTTGGAGATTATCGTGTAAACATCAGCAAACCATTTGGAGATTTCCGTGTAAACATCAGCAAACCCTTTGGAGATTACTGTGTAAACATCAGCAAACTCTTTGGAGATTACCGTGTAAACATCAGCAAACCCTTGGAGATTACCTTGTAAACATCAGCAAACCCTTTGGAGATTACTGTGTAAATATCAGCAAACCTTTTGGAGACTACTGTTTAAACATCAGCAAACCCTTTGGAGATTACTGTGTAAACATCAGCAAACCCTTTGGAGATTACGGTGTAAACATCAGCAAACCCTTTGGAGAATACTTTGTAAACATCCGCAAACCCTTTGGAGATTACTGTGTAAACATCAGCAAACTCTTTGGAGATTACTGTGTAAACATAAGCAAACCCTTTGGAGATTACTGTGTAAACATAAGCAAAACCTTTGGAGATTATGGTGTAAACATCATCAAACCCTTTGGAGATTACTTTGTAAACATCAGCAAACCCTTTGGAGATTATGGTGTAAACATCAACAAACCCTTTGGAGATTATGGTGTAAACATCAACAAACCTTTTGGAGATTACTGTGTAAACATCAGCAAACCCTTTGGAGATTACTGTGTAAACATCAGCAAACCCTTTGGATATTACTGTGTAAACATCAGTAAACCCTTCGGAGATTGCTGTGTAAACATCAGCAAACCCTTTGGAGATTACTGTGTAAACATCAGCAAACCTTTTGGAGATTACTGTGTAAAGATCAGCAAACCCTTTGGAGATTACTGTGTAAACATCAGCAAACCCTTTGGAGATTGCCTCGTAAACATAAGCAAACCCTTTGGAGATTACTGTGTAAACATCAGCAAACCCTTTGGAGATTACTGTGTAAACATCAGCAAACGCTTTGGAGATTGCCTCGTAAATATAAGCAAACTCTTTGGAGATTACTGTGTAAACATCAGCAAACCCTTTGGAGATTGCTCGTAAACATAAGCAAACTCTTTGGAGATTACTGTGTAAACATCAGCAAGCTCTTTGGAGATTACTGTGTAAACATCAGCAAACCCTTTGGAGATTACTGTGTAAACATCAGCAAACCCTTTGGAGATTACTGTGTAAACATCAGCAAACCCTTTGGAGATTACCGTGTAAACATCAGCAAACCCTTTGGAGATTACTGTGTAAACATCAGCAAACCCTTTGGAGATTGCCTCGCAAACATAAGCAAACCCTTTGGAGATTACTGTGTAAATATCAGCAAACCCTTTGGAGATTACTGTGTAAACATCAGCAAACGCTTTGGAGATTGCCTCATAAACATAAGCAAACTCTTTGGAGATTACTGTGTAAACATCAGCAAACCCTTTGGAGATTGCCTCGTAAACATAAGCAAACTCTTTGGAGATTACTGTGTAAACATCAGCAAACACTTTGGAGATTACTGTGCAAACATCAGCAAACCCTTTGGAGACATTACCACCGATGCTAAAAATCAAGCAAACCCTTTGGAGATTACCGTTGTAAACCACATCAAAGCAAACCCTTTGGAACTTCCACCGTGTAAACAAAATCCCATTGCGGAAACTCCTTTGGAAGATTTACCGTGTGTGGGACTATAAAAATCGATGCCGAGAACAAAGCCTGTGGGATTAGGGAGGTTTACACAAAAGCCCGGGGGTAGGAGGGGAAGGATTTGGAGATTAAAGGGGGGCCAAGGTTTGTATATAAGGGAAACATACTAGACAAAACGGGCCCTAGTTTTGTTATACACGACTATTACTCCATGGGTAGATTCTAAACTCGATATTAGCTATGTGGTTTGACAAATGCCCTGTTGGACTGTACTCTCCAATTACCTTGCTGCTCAGTTATAAATCTACTAGCCAAATCCAACCGAAGGAGGTTACCATCGGTCGGCATGCAAAATTTCTACTTCCGATCTCACAAATGGCGGCCCTTTGGAGATTACTGTGTTAACATCCAGCAAAACCCTTTGGAGGGATTACCGCCGGGGAAAACATCAGCAAACCTTTGGAGATTAGCGTGTTAAACATCAGCAAAACCCTTTGGAGATTACCTGTGTAAACATCAGCAAACCCTTTGGAGAATTACTGTTGTTAAACATAAGCAAACCCTTTTGGAGGATTAACCGTGTTTAAACATCAGCAAACTCTTTTGGAGGAATTATAGTGTAAACATTACAGCAAACCTTTGGAGATTTGACCGGAGGGTAAAAACATCAGCAAAACCTTTGTGACATTACTCCCGGTGTTGTAGAAAGGCCATCAGCAGGAACAACCCATTATGGTGAGAGGGAGTGGATTAGCCGTGTGTATGTATAAGCATAATCGCATAGGCACAAACGATCTGTATTTAGGAGGATTACCTTGTAAAAAAAAAGCAAATGAATGTAGAAGATCATAAAGATTAAAATGACCCCCAAGAAATATTAGTCCTTAGATAACCGACCCCTGGAAAACCATTGGGGGTCACCCCTATGTAGGAAACAGTCACCCAGTT
The DNA here is from genome assembly GCF_015104395.2 of Macrobrachium nipponense. Taxonomy (NCBI): domain Eukaryota; kingdom Metazoa; phylum Arthropoda; class Malacostraca; order Decapoda; family Palaemonidae; genus Macrobrachium; species Macrobrachium nipponense. The sequence goes on from NC_087201.1 coordinate 108,936,499, forward strand.
GCTTCCATTAATGTCTTTTAAGATTTTTCCACGGAAGGCGTTTGGACGTCTTTCTGTTTTGACAACAATTCATCACTCACGGATCAATATAAAAAAAAATTTTTTATTCAACATATCAATGCTAGATTTATGCATTTCATTACCATTTCAATTTTAATTTTAATTTCTGAATGTTGGAGAACTTAGCCTTATAGACGGCGAAAACTACTTGAGCAAATTGGAACATAGTCCCGGACCATAATATGATGTAGTTTTAGTAGTGGTATGGTTTTTAACCGGGTACTTTCTGGATCCAGATATCTGTCCAGGCTAGCTTCTTTATATATATATATATATATATATATATATATATATATATATAATATATATATATATATATACATATATCTAATATATATATATATATATATATATTATATATATATATATATATATATAGAACAATACGTGTAAGTAACCCCTTGTACCTGCCCCAGAGCCCCGTCTGGTGGGCATGGCATCAAGAATCTTCAAGGTACCATGATTGCCTGAGAGCCAGCCATTGTAATTAAGTCTGCGAAAGGATATATCTTGTATAGGCTTTGAATATTTACGGGAAAACTTCTGTAAAAACATTTCCTGCATACATTTTAAGAAAATAATTTTAAATAAATCTTACACTAAAGATTAGAATTCAAAACTGAACTGTATAAAGTTCCTTTCCTCTGTTCATGAGTACCGAATACTCGTGAGCTGTTTCCAAGGTTCATTCTTCTTAGTCTTCTACTTCTGAGTTTATTCCATAGTTGAAGTAGTTGTTATTAATGAGCCTTTTCCAACGGCTCATAGTCCTTGCTAAATCATTCAGCTGGATTCCCAATCTCATTCGCGTCGCGAGATATCACATCACCAAAATTTCTTATACTTCTACAGGAGTCTTGATTTCAATAGGTTTAACTCACAAGCGTTCTGGCCAAGACTATGAGTACATTGATGTATGTGACTGCCATTTAATAACTGTTGTTCTCATTCAATTTACAAGCTTCAAATCTACTCAAAATGAAGAAATTCATTATCATACAAGTGCACCTATTTGGTTTGCAAATGGAATCAATGCCTATCCTTCTCCAAGTTCCCTTACTCTCTCTATTAAAATTGTGACAACTAACATATGCTGTTATAATAGCAGGTTCCCATCCTCTCTCTCATAGGAGCATCGGGTAAAAGGTTCAGGACCCAAAATAAATCACATTATTCTCGGAACTGACTTCTTTTACTTTAGCTGGGACCTTTTTTTTCCTCTGTCGAAATCACAAGATCATCAACTGTCTCTCAGGATAGAAGATTGGATTCTAGCAATCACAGTTCATAGAACAAATTGAATTGATTATCGACTTCATGCATGTAAGTGCATTCATTATGCTGTGGGATGGTAACAATTTGCTGTATATTTACCACTCTGTTTCTGGTTCATTAATCCTTTAGCAAGGAGATCTACTATAAGGGGTAGGCTAATACCGATATAGCACAAAACAGTAGTGTATAACTTACTGGAACAGCAATCAGCACTAACTTCTAAACCTATGACATACAAAGACTTTCCCCAGTTATATTGCTTTTTCCCCAGCCTCTGGGATGTAGATATGTTTGTGTGTGTGTGTGCGTGTGTGTGTGTCTGAGCAACTCCTGTTCTGTTTACATATCGGCACTTCGCCTTTTCCTTCTGGACTTGTACTCGAGAAATTGATGAATTGCATGTAAAAAAAAGGTATATATATATAATCATTATTACTAAGGGAATATTACTATCTCATTTCTTTCTTTCATCAATATTTCTTTAGGATATAAGTTTTGTTTGTTGTAATTTACTCTTTCACTTTTGAATAATGTGAACTTTATTCTTGGATATAGGTAATGTGGATAAATCCAACAGAGAATAGTTTTAGAATGTTACCTGTCGCTCAGGTGATATAAAGTAAGCAAAAAATTCTAAATATAATGACGTCATGTTTAAGATTCAAACATCCATGCTGTAATAAGAAAAGAATCCTGTTTGTCAATTTGCAATCCACTCCTGATGACGTAGCCGAGAGGGTGGGGAAACGGCCCGTCGACTAGAATAAAAAAGGAAATGGAGAGAATCTGGAATGATTTTTCTTATTCCTGAGAAATTTGCCCTCAAAAAAGCGCCTTACTGGCGTGGTCGAGTTCGATTCTCGGGCATTCCACTGAGATGTGTATTTCTGGTGAGAGAAGTTCACTCTCGACGTAGTTCGGAAGTCACGTAAAGCCGTTGGTCCATGCAACGTAAAAACACCATACAAACAAACAAACCAAAAGAGAAATAGAAGGCTTGAAGATTGATTCAAAGCCTTGATAAGAAGGTAGTGTCTGTTGACAATGCCATTGACTTTAATAGCAATATATATTTGTATTTTTGTGTTCTATTCTGCGAGGAGACAGAGCCTGAGAGAGAGAAAAAAAAACTTCAAAGTCAGCTGTCTCACGGCCCACTGCTTGCTAATTTCATTATGTTCAACTTTGTGCTAACATGTATTTATATGTCATCCTCCTTCCACTAGTGTGTGTTTATTTCTGTTTAATTAGTTGACCTTTGCCCTAACAAGGGTGTGTATTATCATAAGTGATGTTATTCACTTCTTATCTTACACTCATATCTGTCCTCTTTTCTCTTTTACATAGGAACACTCACCTTCTCATCAATTCCTATAGAAATGTTTACTTCTAGTTTCCACACATATCCTGATCAGCAACCTAGTCACATTAGCACCAGCGTGTCACTTATACATACACAAATGTAAACACTTACACACATACACACACACATAAACACCCACACCCAAACATAAACACACATACTGCATGTACATACGCTTGCATGTACATATTCGGTTTTATTTGATTGTATGATAACTGTTACCTCTAATATTTGGAATGCAATTGCTGCTCTACCCTTTTCCGTCTTTCATAACCAGTTTCGTTTTTTATGTTTGTTTGTATTGTTTGCATGTGTATGTGCGACTTTTAATGCACAGCTTCACATAAACGCATATCCAGTTTTAATTACATTCTATTGTACGTATATTATAAATGATAACGCGACTAATAAACTGAACAAAATTCGTTTTCATAGAAAAGCAAAGAAGATTTCAGACCTGAATCCGTAATTGTTGCGAAATATTATCATCATCATCTGAAAGTTATTCCTTTACTCTCATTTCTTTCAAGGGTTACGTGTTCGCTAGACGGAGCTGTCGAGTGTACTGTATCCTTGAGGCCAATGTCATGTTTGATATGATCTTTCCCATTCTAATCATTTTAGTTTTATTGGATTAGTCACTAGAAAGGAGAGGGAGAGAAGAGAAGAGAAACAGTGGCAGTGAGAGAGAGAGAAGAGAGAGAGAGAAATTTGGTACCTAGATTGCCAAACTTATTATCATAAGGGAAAGTCTCCTTGCTTTCCTTAGTACCAGTTATTATGCACTGGAATACATTCAGCACAAGTTCCTCTTCTTTCTTCTGCCTTTCCCCCGCGAGGGCTTAGAACAAACTTGTTTTAGATAATAATCATAATCACAAAATCTGACTGACAAAATCTTTTGTCCTGGGGATGAAAATCTCGCGCATTTGCTGCTGAAATAAAAGAAAATGTCACTGAATGCGCTCTCGGGCCGACGAGCAAAATCTCTGACATACGTGAAAATGCAGAAGCATTTTTCCCGCGAGTGATTTGTAATGGCTGTTCCCTCGGGAGTGTCCTTGCAAGGTAACAGCTCTTGAGTTTTAGAATTATAAAACTGCTTGTCTCATTATCTCTCAATAAAGTTGGTTCGTGTCTACACAGCGACATATCAGATTGCAATAAAAACAACCACAAGCACAAGAAACACCAGCAACCTTGCAGTAATAAGTGTTACGAGCACCAACCTGAAGGAGTGATAGAAAATGATCAGGCAAAGATCCTCTGGGACTATGGTATCAGAACAGATAGTGTGATACGTGCAAATAAACCAGACGTGACATTGATTGACAAAATCAAGGAGAAAGTGTCACTCATTGATGTTGCAATACCATGGGACACCAAAGTTGAAGAGAAAGAAAGGGAAAAATGGATAAGTATCAAGACCTGAAAATAGAAATGAGAAGGATTTGGGATATGCCAGTGGAAATTGTAACCATAATCATGGGAACACTAGGCACGATCCCAAGATCCCTGAAAAGGAATCTGGAAAAACTAGAGGCTGAAGTAGCTGCAGGACTTATGCAGAAGAGTGTGCTCCTAGAGACAGCGGACATAGTAAGAAAAGTGATGGACTCCTAAGGAGGCAGGATGCAACCCGGAACCCCACACTATGAATACCACCCAGTCGAATTGGAGGACTGTGGTAGCCTTCCGCCCCCCCCCCCCCCCCCCCCATCCCCCCCCCCCCCCCCCCCCCACAAAAAAAAAAATATATATATATATAAATCATATACTTTAGTACGGAGTACTGATAATACCAGACCTTGACATTCAAAATACCAGAATAACACCATTGAACATAAGGCGTTAAAACTTAGCCAGTTCTCGTGGAATTTGAAAGCAACCAATGGATAATAATAATAAATAAGAATAATAATAATAATAATATAATTATAATAATAATAAATAATAATACGATAATATAAAATTAAAATAATTAATAACAATAATAATCAATAAGAAAATAATAATAGGAATTAATAAGAAAATAATAAATCATAATAATAATAATAATAATAATAATAAATAATAAGTAACTAATAATTATAATAATAATAATAATAAAGTTGTTTTCCAACGGCATTTAATTTGTCTAGTCTTCTCTATTCGTCTTACAATCTTCTTTCATCAGCATGTAGCTGGTATGTAGTGTCGTCTCCTAAGGACACATAAAGACTTCTATTGTCTAAGGTTATAAACCTAAGGCAACAGAAATCTATATATGTCTTTAGGAAATTGACATACCAACTACACGCTGAAGAAAAGAAGATTGCAAGACGAATAGAGAAGACTATTACAAAATAAATGCCGTGGAAACAGTTGTAATTTTTTCAACCTTCTGCCCTCGGAGAAAGTCTCCTTCTTTATATAATAATATAATGAATAATATAATAATGAGATGAATAATTTATAATTAATAATAATTAATAATAATCGAATAATAATAAACTAATAATATAATATATATAATGATAAAATAAATAATATAAAAATATATATAACTGTATTTATTATCAAAACAAGCATACGTTATAATAATAATTTTATATATGATAATATATTGAACCAATATAGTAAATTTCCTCTACTTTCAAGGAGTTATAAAGACACTGGATAATAATTAATAATGAATAATATAATAATAATAATAATAACAATAATAATAATAATAATAATAATAATAATAATAATAATAATAATAATAATAATAATAATAATAATAACGTCATTTATATCAAAACAAGCATAGTTATAATAATAATTTTATAATGATAATAATGACAATATAGTAAATTTCCTCAACCTTCAGAATTCAGAGAACCATCACACGATCAAAACTGCCGTTGATGTTGTATAGTCTGGGGTATTTTGATTTTACTAATGCAGCCAAAAAAAAAAAAAAAAAAACTCATTGTGATTAATGCTACTAATGTTATTTACGAGTCGATTTCTTCGCTACAATCTAATCTCGTAAAACGTACTTGACTGAAAACCCTTTCAGGAAGATTAGTTGTCCATCGGCTGGAGATATGATTGGAAAAAATTCGAAGTTTCCCCTCTTGAAACCTCCACGAATAATGAAGCCCCCATGGGGAGTTAGTTCCGTCGGTGTTTCACGTGTGGACTGTAGTCATTACTTAGGGTCTTTGCAGCGTTCGTCCGGTCCTAGCTACAACCTCTTTCATTCCATTTATTGCACCTCCGTTCATATTCCCCTTCTTCCATCTGATTTTCCACCTCTCTAACAATTATGTCGTAGTGCATCTGCGACATTTCCCTCCTGTTACACCTTTCAAACCTTCTTATTGTCAATTTCCCTTTCAGCGCTGAATGACCCCATAGGTCCCAGTGCTTGGCCTTTGGCCTAGATTCTATATTCTATTCTGTTCAGTAATGAAACGAATGTAATCATGAGCTGATCCTGTTGCTCGTAGAGTATCCTATCTATTTCACAAAGGCGAAATAATACTTTTCTGTTGAGCAGAATGAAAACGATGGCTGAAAGGGTTTGAATCTTGTTGGGTGATTTTTCTATCAAGCGTATTTCTCCTCTAAGTGACTCACATTGTCCAAGGTCAGAAGATTCGCTGGAACAAATTATAATTGTCTGCATGTATTGCAATTCCTATCTCGTATATTTCGTATTTAAACTCTCTCTCTCTCTCTCTCTCTCTCTCTCTCTCTAAGAAGAAGAAGAAGTGTGTGTATATATATATATATATATATATATATATATATATATATATATATATTTCTTTGCATATAATAACATATCTTTTTTTTCAGTTTGTTCTGAAATATACGTGATTAATATAAGGTACTCTAGCCTAGTCATATTCGTACTATCGCTTTGAACACACACACACACACACACACACACACACACACAGAGTGCAAAATCATAGTTTCAAATTCTGGTCATTATTAGTTTTTGTACACTCTCGGGTTCGTGACCATTACGCTATTTGTATGCATATGAGGAACGATATATGAGGAAAAAACACAATGTTTTATATGTTGATGCTAAAAAAGAAAAAAAACCAAGGGAACAAGGTTAATAAAACATTGCCACGTTTAAAATGTTCACGTCAGCGCACTAGGTTAACAGCCTCACTTTCTGTGACTTCGATTGGCATGGCTTCATATTATACAAAAATGACTGTACGAATCTTCGGTTCAGCGTATAGGAGGGACAAAAGTGATGGAATGGGCAAAGAATGACGAAATGTTTAGCGCATGCGTCGTGAGTTTCCTCCTTTAGTTATCGGGAAAGTCCGACTAAAACTCCTTGAATAAGTAATACTCTATAGGTTGGGTCAGAGCAACCTGCCACTTGAGAGATTTGTCCTGTAAATTTCCTATGAATGTGTCACTCGCTAGGCGGCGATTACCTTGTCGAGGTCTTACTATTTAAAATTTAAGAAGGTTATTACCCCCACCCTCCCCTCCTCTCTCTCCGAGCTCAATCGGCTAACAACTAGATTTCTAATTCATTCCTCTAGTCAAAGAGACATACAGGATTTTTAGGATGCGCGTCCAATTCTTTCGCTCCTTGCTCGGGTCGGGGCTCAATCGCAGGCCTTATCGGTCATGGAACAAAGCGTTAATTATACAGTGATTACCAACCTTTATACCTTCAAGGAACCCCCGAAACATTTTTTCGTTTTCTAGGGAACCTTTATCTACAGTCTCTCTCTCTCTCTCTCTCTCTCTCTCTCTCTCTCTCTCTCTCTCTCTCTCTATTACATATATATATATATATATATATTATATATATATATATATATATATATATATGTGTATATATATACATATATATATATATATATATATATATACATATATATATATATATATTACTTTAAGTAAATCATATAATATCTACCACTGCTATTCTAGCCGTGTAAATTCAGATCAGCGTCATTTGCAATACCTATTTATTTCAAGACTTCTTGCGGAGCCCTTGATGATGGGATAAGGAATCCCAGGGTTCCGCGCAACCCTGGTTGGGAATCACTTTTGTGCCACGAGAGAGAGAGAGAGAGAGAGAGAGAGAGAGAGAGAGAGAGAGAGAGAGAGAGGATAGAGAGAGAGAGAGAGAGTTAGTGTGGCAGGAGGTTAATTAAGTGCATAGTTGGGCAGCATTAAAGATGAGGTCAGAAAGGATAAGAAGAAAATCAGTCAGGCATTTGCACTTTTCCTTGTCCGTTTAGGACTCCAACAAGCTGGTGATACCAAAGTCTTGCGATTCGAGTCCGCTTCTATTATGATCCGAATAAAAACGATAATCGCAATAATCATCCTCCCTCGTTCGGTACAGAATTACGAGCCCTCCGTTAATAATTCCTGTAAATTCGGTTCTAAATGGTAATTAGAAGAGCTTACCATCCTGTCGTTCTAATTATGTTTCGCATAAATGAATTGGGGTCTCTGTGCCACTATTTACGGTTGCTGGGTTATTTCAAGAGGAACCTGTAATTGTCTTAAGCTGCAAAAGAAGGGGGAGGGTTTGAGAGGTGGGGAGAGGGGGCGAGGGGGTAAGGGGCGTGGGGTGGGGAGATGTTCAAGTTACCATACAAAAATGCTTTAAGATGTGGAACTCCTTCGCAGTCTTGTGCTCATTTAAAAATGAATTGCAACATGTTCCAGAAGTTTTCGTTTACCTAACAATAATTTATATATATTATATATATATATATATATATATATATATATATATATATATACAGTGAAATGTGTTTTTCTTATTCTATTATGGTTATTAATCATATGGTTAACAGCAATGAGCGAAAAATTAATATTCCGAAAATGACGAAACTTTGTAAAATTTTGCGTCAGATGACTGGGCAAGAGTTAAAGAAAAAACTATATTTTGAATCCAATTAAAAGAATATTAACCAACAAAATAACATTGAATAATCATCAACGAAATCATATAAATAATCATATAAATAAAAAAGAAAAAACTATATATCAATAGTTGCCAAAAACACACAAAACAAAAAAAATCTCATAACGTCGTATGTTATCGTATGACGCCACACTCGGGCTGGAAAGTTAACTGTCTCGGCACCTATAAGTTGGATAACAGACTCAGCCGCACCACATTATAACAGGTTATTGATCCTTATTTTGCCTAGGACTAATGTTTCTATCGTAGATATTGCTCGGCAGCTTAGCGTAAAACATCTGTGTATTGATGGATACGACAACAGAGAAATATAATAGATCTGTTGAAACAAAAGTGGAGGACGGCTCCATAGTTGCACTACTGTTGGAGAACATCATCGTGTGATATTGAAGGAGCTCCGCCGAACTCCCCTGACGACCAGTGTTGCTATAAGCGAGAACATTAAGCTCTCCCTTCAAGTTGATGCTCAAACCATCCGTAACAAGCTACATGAGGCCAAGATATTATTTCTTCATCATATTCCTGCCAAGAAACCCTTCATAACAGAGAAATAAATAACAAAGAAGAGAGGCTATCGTTTGCGCTACACTATCATCAAGTGGGCGATGATTTCTGGAGGAAAGTCATCTTTTGCGAAGAGGAGGAGACGGTCTCCACTGATAAGCGTGTAGTCTTCTTCACTGCTGGCGTTTAACATTAACTAAGGTAAATGCTGAACTCGCTGGTTTTAATTCTTTAGAAGCTTAGATAGTAAGAAAAACAAAAATGGGCGTAATATATTCAATTAATTTCATGAGAGGTATAAAAATGATAGGCCTAAGCAACAAAGAGAGAAACCAGAAATTACACATGATAATGGCATATATATATATATATATATATATATATATATATATATATATTATATATATATATATATATGTGTGTGTGTGTGTGTGTGTGTGTGTGTGTGTGTGTGTGTGTGTATTGTTAGTTTAGTTCAGTTTGCTTTATATGAGCAGTTAGGTAAATAGGCCTAAGTGATATTAAAGGAGCCAGAATACATGATAGATCCAGATATATATATATATATATATATATATATATATATATATATATATATATATATATATATATATATATATATATATATATGTGTGTGTGTGTGTGTGCGTGTGTGTGTGTGTATTTATATCAGCCATTCTATATTTGGTACTAATTTGGCTTGTTATCTAAGCTCGTCTCCCTTTCCCAGGTGCTAGTACTAAACGCCTTGTGATAAATGTAAAGTTGACGACCGCACGAATATATCGGTTTTTATATATGTCAACACACAATATGCAAATGGATGTATATAACTCTTTGATCACCGAGAGGCTAGTACTAAACACGGTCCCAACGAGCCTCCACCCTGTTTAGTACTATAGTAGATTCACATCAACCGTGCATTTGACGTCTAGACCAGTCCCTTACGACGCCCAAGTGAACTCTCGAGAGGGTTTCCAGCCCTGTGATTGGCTTATCAACAGCCAGTCAGGAGCGTATGGGGACTGGCCTAGACATCAAATGCACGGTTGATGCCAAAGTAGTAAATGGTAAAAACTGAAATAACTCAAGAAGTAAATAAAACAGATTTTCCAGGAAATAGAAACCAGTTAATTGAAGGTGCTACAGAAATACAGGAATGTAATAACTCTAGCACCGTATAGTTTTACCTTAACGTCTCTTTGCTTTCTACTTTTCCATTTGCTTTAATTCGTGGACTTGCATTTTGTTGAAAGTTGCTATGCAATTTCATGGCCTTTTTGGCTTGTTGTGAGTGCGTTATTAAATATGAAAACAATATATTTTCATTCTGAACATATAGTAGATACTCGTGTTCATCTAAATTTATTTCTTAAATAACTTTATCTTAGTGCGCCTTGACTATTTTTTAATTAAGCTTATGAATAATATTGACCGTGGAAGGAATCTAAAGTGTTTCGAGAGAAGTAACAGGTGTTTTGGGATGACGACTGAGACTGAGAAGATCAGACCAGGGTCGTAAATATTAATTCAGGCATATATTGACACCAAGAAAGGTCGTTGTTTATTCAAGGCACACTGATTAAATTCCCTTGGCAAACCGACGATCCATTGGAAACTAGGGTATATTGAAAGAGACATTGAGAGAATAAAAATAAATAAATAAAAGATAAAAGCAAAGAGAATGAGAAAATGGCCGAGATTTTACGTATGGATCAGGAAAGCGTGAAATCCTAGCAAGAAAGAAAACCATTATATAAGGACAAAAGGAAAAACGTGAGAGGAAAACGGAATGGGAAAAGGGGGTTTTATAGATATTGGGAAGGTATATGTAACAGGGAAAATAAAACGGTAGAGTTATTATGTATGTATCAGGAAAGCGTGGGTCACTGATAAGACAGAAATTCATTATGCAAGGACAAAAGGAAATACGTGAGAAAAAAATTGAACAGGAAAATTACGTTTTATGGATTATAGGCAGCTATGAATTCTAGTAAAAACAAATAGTATTGTGAAAGAAAAAACAAGAACACTGGCACAAAACAAAATGACAACTGACGGGGAAATTAACTACAAGGAAAAAGGGGAATTTATAAGAAAAAAAATATAAAAATGTGTAGTTTGATTGCATTGTAAGGTTCACCAAAGGCGACGGGTGTCCGAAGGCTTTGTCTGCGGCTATAGATAGCTGGTAGAGGTTCCATCTTTTGTTAAGATGTTTATGTTAGGTTAGGTCTGTGACTCTCATCCGAAGCTCACACCAACACTTAATCATTCCAGCCAAACTACATTTCCTCGAAGCGAGCATCAATATTCGGTCGCTTTAGTAAAGGAAAATTTAAAAGGACAACTTATACCTCGTCACTGTTGGAAGCCTGTTCGCCTCCCTGGGATGTGACAATGGGAGATTTGCAATAAAAATTGCGAAGGGGAAATGGGAGCAGCAAATAAATGACAAAAGGCTTTGAAGTCCCTTTTCAGCCAAAGAAAAACATGAAAGTTCAGTTTTCAATCGCAGCCAAAAACAGAAAAGAAGTGACAAACAGAAGCTAGAAATAGAAACTCATAAAAGTTCCCCTCTTTTTATAAATAATTTCTTCAGTTTTCAGTATGCTTATATTTCACGCTATTGCAAACTCTGTATTTTTATAGAAATTATTGATAAGATTTGCACACAAAAAAAAACATTCCTACGAACGTTGAGACAAAAAAAAAAAATAAATAAATAAATAAAAATAAAGACTCTAACTTAATCTTTAAGTTTTTAAGCTTAGACTTCTAATTTAAGGCTTGTACAGAACATCTAATTCTACCGTAAATTTTTCGTAGTTACTAACAGAAATAACGTAATAATGCGCTAATATTAAATACCACTAAATTCTATGCATAAGATGAGTCCATTTAGTCTGTCAAAATCAGAAAGACAATTGTTACGAACTTTCAACCAAAATTATCCCAAGAATAAAATTCAAAATTATCAGGTTCTTTTAAAATGCCATTCTATTTACCTTAATGTTTACTCTTCCTTTGAATGAGCAAACCGCGCGCTCTCTCGAAAGCTCCTTCTGAAATAACGCTTAAGGAAATGTAGACAAAGAGAAGCGGACGTTTACCCGGAACATATGAAAGGCAGAGTTTGAGGTTCGAGTGCGGTCGCTAAAATAATGGTCCCTAAATCATATCCATTAAAGACAACTGTGTGAGAGTGAGAGACGAGTTTCTCTTGATTACACACACACACACACACACACACACACACACACATATATATATATATATATATATATATATATATATATATATATATATATATATATATATATATATGTGTGTGTGTGTGTGTGTGTGTGTGTGTGTATGTGCTTCTTCCTCATTTACATTTTGTATGCATGGGGGCGTGAGTGCGTGTGTTTGTGTACGTGTGTCTGCGTATGTGTTGGTCTGTTTGTCTCTCTGCCTGTTTATAAGGTTAAGGGAATTAAGACTATCGAAATGCAGATAATGTTTGGCTTTAGCTTTCTTTCTGTTTGTAATGAAATGAAATTTTATTTCAAGAGAGATCAACTAATTTTGGAGAACTTACAGTAAGTTTTCTTCTAAGAACATTAGTCTAAGAATTCAAATTTTTCATTGTCATTCTTAAAAGCTTTCCAGGTGTTCCTTTCAGTGTGTGTTTAAGAATTGAAGTTGTTAAGACTGGTTATGAACAATGTATATACATATATATATATATATATATATATATATATATATATATATATATTATATATATATATATATATATAATACATATGTGTGTGTGTGTTAATGTTAAAAGGCTTTGGTGATTAGCTCTTGTTATATATCTCTCTTTTATTCGTAATTTCTTTTTCCTCTTCTCATCACTCTTCAAAAAAGCTCATCATCGTTCACAAACATCTAGAAAAATACCTCAGTCGAGGTATATATATATATATATATATATATATATATAGTACCCGTATATATAGGTATATATATATATATATATATATATATATATATATATCCTCTTTCATACCCACACCCCGTACCCAGAAGGAGATTCTCCCTCAAGCAAGAGTACTCGGGTCCAACAACAACAAGAAACAACCAAATGCAAGTCACGTTTTGAGCATTATGATTAGCTTTGGACGTGGCAGAAACTTTATTTTTCAAGGCAGGTCTTCAATTAAAGTACTCATGCTCCCCTCTTCTCTTTCTCTCTCTTTCTCTCTCTCTCATCTGATGTATATACAGAATATTTCAATCTCTCTCTCTCTTTCTCTCTCTCATGTAATACACATACAAAATATTTCAGTCTCTCTATCCCTCTCATCTGATTTATGTTCAGAAAATCTCTCTCTCTCTCTCTCTCTCTCTCTCTCTCTCTCTCTCTCTCTCTCTCATCTGAAGTACATAAAGAATTTTTAATCTCTCTCAGTCTCTCTCTCTCTCTTCCTCTCTCTCTCTCTCATCTGAAATAAATACAGAATTTTTAATCTCTCTCTCTCTCTCTCTCTCTCTCTCTCTCTCATGCAAAGTACATACAGAATATTTGTCTCTCTCCCCAATCTCTCTTTTTTTCTCTCTCTCACTCACTCTCATCTGATGTAATGTACTAAATATTTCGAAACAGCAACTCATAGAAATTTATTACTACCGTCAAGAACTATAACAATAACAGAAATAGTTTCTCTACTTGATGATATCATTGAGATACGCTGCTCCCATGATGTTTATTGTTTGCCTTCTAAAAGTAGACGTTGGCTAAAAAAAAAATATGTATTTATCTAGCTGTGTACCATGCACAGTCATGCCCAGGGACACTCACAGTGCCCTAGTGCCTGGGTACAGACAAACAATCACGCGATAGAATGTATGAAAACTCAAAGCAGATAGCACAGAGACAAATGGTTGACAACTTACTTGTTTCTAACTCTGGAGAGAAGGTAGCCATTCATTCGCTAAAACAGCAAAACTTTAAGCGATAAGAAATTGATGTATTATGCATGAAATGTTTATGATCACTTTTATGTTTGTGTATATATATCTATATATTATATATATATATATATATATATATATATATATATATATATATGCATTTCTAATAGCCACAATGCTCTCTTAACTTCTCAAATTCTTTGCTCTTTTTTTGGATGCGCTAGTCACTACAAAGCGTTGAGCTCTAACTTCAGAGAAATTTTGAAGGAATCATGATGTCCGGTAGCGGGAAACGAACCCGCGACACCATGATCACGACGAGGTGACTTACAATTTCATATGTATCAAAAATGACCAGTAGATTCTACACACACACACACACACACACACACACATATATATATATATATATATATATATATATACTACACATACATACATGTATATAATTTAGTATATATATGTGTATGTATATATACTTATAATGTGACCTTATACTATAGTTAAATAATAAGGGCGAAGCCACGGAAATTTTGGCACCAGGGAGGTATACTTTCTTGAATCAGCTTAAAGATACGCTTAGAAATGACTACTGCTTGAACGAATTGGTGATCTAACTCTCCATTATGAAAATGAAGTGAGGATGACCGATGAAGATGGTTGATAAAAGCTTGAGGCTGTTTAGGTGAAAGGGTGGAAAACCTGCACCGTCTGAACTACAACTGACTAAAAGACTGAGATATTGGGAGGTTTTTCAGAGGTGATAAAAAGACAAGCTGAAAAGATGGATTAGCACTATAGTAGATTCACATCACCTGCGCATATGATGTATAGGCCATTCCCTTACGGCGCTCCTGATTGGCTGTTGATAAGCCAATCACAGGGCTGGAAACTCTCATTCTCTCTCGAGAGTTCCCATAGGCAGGATGTATGTTCCACCTCTCCGAGGGATAATTTTGAAAGACGTATCCCTCAGGAGAGGTGGAACATGCATCCTGCCTATGTGAGCTCTCTTGAGAGACTTACAGTTTTCAGCCCTGTGATTGGCTTATGAACAGCCAGTCAGGAGCGTCGTAAGAGACTGGCCTGTCTAGACATCAGATGCATGGTTGATGTGAATCTACTATAACTTCTTTGGGTTGGTTCGGTCATGTGGGAAGATTTGGAGAAAAGCGAGATGCAGGAATGAAAGAACCTGAAAATTCTGGAAACGAGAGTGCGTGCGGTGTGTATAGGGTGTTAGATGTAATATTTATTATCCTTATCCAAAAGTGACGGTAGGGGCTAGTTTTGTTATATTATTAAGCTAGTGAAAGTATGAATAAGGCAGTGACAGTTGACCTTTCTAGTCTTTTGAACTAACTAGTGTTAAGGAGAATACTTTACTATATATATATATATATATAAAATGGTATAATGGTCATCCACTGTTTAAGAGACTCTCCTAACCAGGGGGATAGCGTGGGTTGGACTCCCAAGAGAAATAGAGTACTTCAGGCACGTTCCGCTTAATTCCACTGCGTCTTGGTTGGCGTACGGAGTGAAATAATTTCCAGGTTGCTAGTCGTATACCTATCTATCTAGCTATCCATCTATCTGTCTATGTGTATAATATATATATATATATATATATATATATATATATATATATATATATATATATATATATATATATATAGATATATATATATATATGTGCGTGTGTGTGTGTGTGTTTGTACGCGTGGTTCGTTCGGTGGGGTGATTCTACCTTTGTACTCTAACCCACCGAAAAGTTCTGTCCCTGATTTTTTTTTTCACTATTAACGATAAATTTCGCCAATTTCTTGGAATGGGCCAACGCCTTTTCTCCCCAGTACCCCTTTCTGTGGTTTTCTTGGTTTCCTCCATACACTGAGTAGACTGAAGCAGATGATTTCCCATCCCGTCGGCCTTAATTCAAAAATTAACTTTAAAATGTTATTTTCTAGTTGTAAAGTAACAGTGCAGTGGGTACATTAATTCATGACGAGATGTAAAGTTAAGGAAAGAACTTAGATCTGGGAAAATCAAAAGTAAGATTCATTAAAAAAAACATAAACTTTTTGTTTTCCATAGACCACACAGTCCCTTTTTGGTAATTGCTGCCTGTTACTTATAATCTTTAACAAATTTCACACTTCACCATTCAGTACAGGAATTTATTTATTATCTTTAAGTTATTATCCATTAAATGATTAACAATAGGTTACAACAAATCTCCAATTACATACATTCATCCAGAATACAGCACTTTCAATCTCACAAAAAATGTTTCTGGAATGATCGAACATTTTGTCTTTTAAAGTGGATTTGGTATCTCTTTGGTTTCGTAAATTGGAAGCTTTTCTTTTATTTATTACCATCATGTACGTACACATTCTCTTCTTTGAATAACCATGTATTTACAATATAATTTGACAGAATTAAAGTTGCTGTGCTCCTTTTGGGACTTTCCTTGAGAAATGAAAGTCAGTGAGGGACATTAAGGCCATCAACTCCAAGAGCAATATTGATGGAGAACTCTTGAGCCGAACGCCGTTTTCGCGTTCCCCATTATCAACGTCATTCTCTGGCGGTGGAGCCGAAATTGTTCCCTAGGTAAATCTTTTTGTCCGGGTGATTCAGTGAATCACAATCGAGTGATTGTTATTCGCTAAAGGTATAACTTACTTGTCTCAGACGCTGCACGTGGTGCTTGAGGATCTCCCCGAGGACCTCCACTTTTGATTTGATAATTTCATTTTCCAGTTCGGGTCCTGGTTTTAGCTTCTTTTTGCCGTAATTTAGAAAATCGCTGTACGGCGGTTTCTCCGTCTTGAAATCGGACGATAACGTCGCTGGTAAACACAGCACCACCAGCGTCAACGCCCCCAGCAGACAAAACCTGGATCCCGCCAGGTTCAGAGCTACACACCTCGTAGTTTGTGCCATTTTGGGATGACACTCTTCCGGTCTGTCTGATTGTTTTGTTTTTAGATTCTAACAAGTTCTCTGGTTTGATTACATTTTAGACACATCGGCTAAATCTTTTTCGAACGTAACAGATATTATGATACAGCTACATTTTGATCAGTAATCAATGTATTCAACACCATATTTCAGTAGGTGTCTCTCGTGAAAACCAGCGCCGAAGAGTAACTACCGCGGAGGAATGGCAAGGGAAAGTGTTGTGGGTATCAGGCACCAGAGACTCAACGTAGCAGAGCTAAAACTCTCGCAAGACTGAGTCTCAGTCTTGAAGTTGACTGACGAGTTAAGCGGCTAGCGAGTGCCGAGAGCTTCCCCAAGGAGAGGAGAAGAAGAAGAAGAAGAAGGAGAAGAAGAAGAAGAAGAAGGGGGTGGATTGGTGGACAAGGCCCGGGAGGAATGCCTCGCATAGTCGCAGCAGCATCAGCAGCATCTCCACCTTATCCTTCCCTCCCGCCTCATCTCGGGTAACCTCTCGAATGCCCACCCAGCCTAACACAAAGAATCCCTTTGTATGGGATACTTGAAGAGTTAGAGCACCATCGGGAATAAACAAACCCGTGCTCATTCGGCATAGTTAAGAACATTAAGTCAATAAACAGGGCTTAAATTAAGCCCTTACAAGGCATCAGTAGTTTGATGTGAAGTTTTGCGCTGAAAAAATCAGAACGAGACAAAGAAGCGTTTGTTCTGTATGGCTGTTCGCGTAGGGGATTTTATCATCAGACTTATGGCGTGACAGATCATCCTGGTGACAAGTAATGGATATTTGTTTCCTTTGCAAATCAGGGCGTATTCCATCTACTGGTGACGTACATTACCGTGGGCTGATAGTTCAATAAATATATTATTCTTGGAAATGGTCAGTTTTCTTGGTTAGGCAGAATGATGATTTCCGAAGTTCAATGAACCTCTCATAACTGTGAATTGGCTAATAATACTAATCATGAATCTAGCATTTTATGGGGCAATTAAGGTTTCATTATGATGGACCTTAAAACGATTTCAGCCTGGTGCTACTTAACCTTGGGCTAGTGTACAATACAATATTTATAACTGCTAGAAATTCTGATAATTCCACACATATTTTGAACGGATAATATCAGCAAAAGTGTATCACACCAATTTAGGCCAAGAAATATCACACCCAATTAACTCTCAGGATATTAATGATGATATCGAGCTGTTAGAGAACGAAACTTTCTTTGTGCATATACTACACTAACTCTCATTTAGAGGTAAATAAAAAGATTTTATTATAATGAATCGTCAGTTTTTTCCTGTGATTTTTTTTTTTTTTTTTTTTTTTTTTGGAGGAGCGAAAAGACTGTAACACAAGTCCTTTTGGAATTTCTATTCCCTTGTTATTGTTTGGGAATATCGTCAATTCAATTTCGTCCTTCTAAGTTTTACAAGGTCGAGTAGAGATAGGAGTATGAAAAGGAAGAAGAAGCATGCGTCATTAAAGCATAAATCCTCACTGAGCACGGAGTTATGATAAGCTTTAAAACAGAAATGGTTAGCAAGCTCAAGCGATTTAACTCGGGTTTACAGTACCCTAGTGGCTCATTTGTGCTTTTGTGTTTAATAATCGCTCAGTTTCATAAACCTATATTTTACAAGAAATCGAAAATAAATTTCAATATTCATAATCGGCCATAATCGCATTCCCGTACGATTACTTAGCTGGGAAAGAATATCAAATGTATAAGAAAGAATGACTACGTAAGATTGCATCAGGTGTATCTAAGCTATTGTTCACGCTGGCTAAATATGGGCGAGGAGAATGTGGATATTAGACGAGAGTGTGTACTGTAAACCCGAGTTACTACATCGCTTGAGCTTGGTAACCTTTTATGTCTTAAAGCTTATCATAACTCCGTGCTCAGTGTGGATTTATGCTTTAATTAGACATATTCTACTTCTTCCTTTTCTTATTCCTATCTCAACTTGACCTTGTAAAATTTATAAGACTAGAACCTGTCTGTCAATCTTCATATCTATGTATCGATGCATATATCAATTTATGTAGCTCTGTACCTTCGTATCAATCTGTCTATCTATCTATCTAAATATATATATATATATATATATATATATATATATATATATATATATATATGTGTGTGTGTGTGTGTGTGTGTGTGTGTGTGTGTGTGTGTAGACAGATCGATACTTAGGTACACAGCTACATAAATTGATACTTGCATCGATACATAGATAGACAGGGAGATAGACAGACAGGTTAGATAGATAGTTAGACAGATAGATAAATAGAAAAGGAATATAGACAAGTCTTTTTCCTAACTGATTTATTTTTCCTATAATGGATGAATGAAATGCTGTGGTTGCTTGTTATCGTTATTACCATCATTACTCTTTCTCTGCATTTGTGTATTATGATTTTCCTCTGCCTTACTATCTGCGCCGCGTTTGTCAGACATCTCATGTCGTGCTGCGTATGTTTCTGCGATGTTCTCAATGCCCCTTTATTTTCTGGGTCGAGGATGTTGTCACCATCTTTCTTATTAGCGAGCAATATAACATCTTTTCTGTCTCCTGTGAAATATATTCAGTTGCGTTAGCTGACCCAGTGCTTCCATTCTCTGTATTATTTGTTCTATGAATTATCGTTCACTTCCTTTTTTAGCAAACTGTACCTGAGTATTGCATCTGTGGATGGTCTGAGAATGGGAAAAATTAATTTTATTGTTATTATTATTATTATTATTATTATTATTATTATTATTATTATTATTATTATTATGGATAATCTTTAGTATATCTGTACAATATTATTCTATCTACGTGTAGTTCAATTTTTTGGTATATGGCTTTGAGATGGGTTCAAAATAAAGAATAGCATTTTAATATATAGTATGTACCTATATCTACTATAATATATATATATATATATATATAAATATATATATATATATATATATATATATATACGTATACATATGTGTGTGTGACATATATATATATATATATATATATGATGTATGTATATAAAATGTATCACTTATACAATTGTTCTTTGTATATTTACCGTTAATAACAGGACTTTCCTCAAACTGGATTGTATCTAGCGAAGATATCCATTCGGGAAAAGTTACAAGCTTTCCATGACTAACTGTCCCCATTGCCTGGTAGCAGCCATAGTATCATTCTACGGCTATCAGACAATGACAGTTGGGCCTGGAAAACTTGTAACCTTCTTGAATAAATGTTCCGCTAGATACCGTCCAGTTTAAATGAGGTCCTGTTATTAATATATATGTATATTATACACACACACACACACACACACACACACCACACACACACACACACACACACATATATATATATATATATATATATATATATATATATATATATATATATATATATATAGATAGTATGCATGGTTTTTCAGTCGTCTGTTTGTTCGTTTGTACTCTCACACAAGATGCCATTAAAAAACCAAAGACGAAACCGGATGGGATTTATACCCTAGAGTTCCATTATTTCCTTATGGCAAATCAGACATGTATTACGTGATATGATGATTCCACACACACACAATATCACTAGGGAAAAATGGAACAGGGTATTGATCCTAACCGGTTCAGTCTGTAGTTTCTTTATGGCATCTTCAAATGAACTAATTACATGGTATTGGAGATTCGTTTTATATATATTACTTGAGTAACAGTACAAACGAACAAACAGACGATCGAGAAACCATACCCATCTAGTACTAAATGGCAAGAATCTCAAACTCATTCGTGGCCAAGGTCAGTACACAATATTTTGTGTATTTTAACAATTTTGACTTAAGATCTTGATTCACATTTTTGCTCAGTTTAAAAAGCAATAATCTTGTAACATATTTTTTTTCATTTTGATGGTACAGAGAATTCAGAATGCCTTCTTTCTCTCCGTAGTTTTTCAAATACATTTATTACATCCAAGAGCAGCTCACCTGAGAATTTGGTATCATTGACCTTGGAACATCTTGTTCCTCCCGATAGTCTCGAAGAATCCGCTGGTGTTCTTTGGTTGAAGGGTCTTGTGGAAGGGCATTTGCATAATCTTCACGATCATGAGGAAGAGGCAAGGGTAGGTAGGGTCTTGTTAAGACCGAAAACAAAAGAGGAAGTTAAGATAGGAATAGCTAAATGAAAAGTTTCAGTAACAACACTGAATAAAACTATCAGCTTTTAGTTGAAAATTTGTCAATACCTTCCCGTGATCTTGTATTTGCAAGGAAAATATTCCAAGAAAAATAGACCAAGGAGTTTGCTTTACTTTATCATCTAAAAGAGATAATGGTGTGGAGGGGAGTGAAAACTCAAAGTAATAAAAGCCAACTGTGTTCTAAAGGTACCGAACCTGACTGAATTACTCACCATTCATATACACTTCCCCAAATAAGCATTGGGAGATTCAGAAAGAGCAGCTCGTACGTACGTATATGGGAATGGCAGGTGATGGCAAATAGATGAAGATAATAACGTGAATGACTATAAAGTTGGAAACTTTACAAATAAAAGAAGTATGCTGGAGATATGTAATACAGATAAAGAGAGTGGATAATAACATGGACAGAGAGGAAGGACTTGAGAAATAAAGAAACGAGTAGTAGCTGGCTAGAAGCAAAAACATAGCCGAAAGTTTCATGCAAAAAGAGTCTAACAGAGCCTGAAGTCAGACAAATACTGCCAAATTCAAATATGAGACTAAATTGCCTGGCAGTCAGTTCCGACAGCATGATTGCCCCATTCCTTTACAACACACGTAATACATTATGCCCTAAACGTTGAACTGGAGTTGCCCTCCAAATATTGCACAATCAGTGGTATGACCATCAAAACTCTAATCTGCAGATGATATGGTCCTGAATTACTCCATAAGGTAAGCAGGAAAAAATATCAGTTTCAATGCTTTTAATACCTTACTGTAAATGCACTGGTAAATATCATGATTATTATAGTCTATAGAGGAAAAACTGAATGTGAGAGCAAGCGCTAGCTCATAATATCTCTGTCACGTATTGAAGTTTCATTGATATTCCCTCGGAATGACCAGAATTTGTGAATGACGATACAGGACAGATCGCCGTAAACTGGATCGAATGGACGCAGATGCCATCAAAGAGAGGGGAGGTAAGGTTTGTGCAAATGTCACTATGACAGTAAAGCTGTTTTATTACTAGCGAAATCAAACATGTCATGTCATACTCCCCCGGATTAAACGTTTATGTCTCACTGGAGGTCATAAAAAATCGCCCTTTCGTCCGCAATGACATTCTAAAATTCTTGTCCAACACTGCTTGCTATCGCTCTGCTTCAGACCCGTTCACTTGGCTAAAATGAGGATATATTATGTGGACGTGATGTCAAAGCATTATTTTCAGTCATTTCCGGACAAATGGAAAGATACCTCTGTAATGAATACTAATAACCATGTTTTGAATAAAAACGTTTCATTTTTGTTGCGTTTTAATCACGGCATTGTGAATAACATTAAGGCTTGGAGCAGAATCCTCAATTGCGATTGTTAACAATAAATTGCTCATGGAAAATGGTATAGAATATGATCACTTTCATTGTGGAGGGAATTCTGAAACCGTTTCAGTCAATCAACATCAATACAGGCTAGTAACAAGAGTAAATTTGTTACTTGTTTTTCTCTCTCTCTTTTTTTTTTTTTTTTTTTTTTTTTTTTTTGTAGTCTAAAGTAAGTTGGGTTTCAGCAGTGTTACAGAAATATAATCAAAATAAAATGAGAGAAGCAACGGCTGCTTTATTATTGATGCATGCTTTTTTTGTTGTATTGGTACATTTAATAAGATGTTATTAAATTATTTGCAATTTGAGAAATCATACACCAATATTGAATTATTTTATGGAATTTATAGTTTTTTTTTAAACAAAATGGTTTATAATCATCCCAATGAAATAAACAAGTTATTTCTGCTATGAGCACGAACAGAATGGCTGTAATTCATGATCTCTGAAATGATTACATCATCATAAATGTAAATGGTGTGATATCTAAAATATGATACGTGGGCTTATTTATATTCCCAACTCATAATACTTTGTTTTTCGTGATACGCAAACCGCCATTCTTATACCCATTCCACTGTGCATGTGGTTGTTTGAGAAAGGGAGCATGGTTATGTCTTTTGTCAAATTATAAGTATGCAGTTACTAATTACGATCATCAGCTAACCATCACCAAGACAGTGTGAGAATTATGACCGCTGTTTCGTCACATAAATTTCGTCACATAAAGTGCCGTTGATCAAATAACTTTAATAGATACCAGACATTTTTGTTTTTCCTTTCGTCAGTTTTTTTAGTAGAAAAAACAGAGGACGTTTAAAATTGGAAGTCATTTTAAACCATCTATCTTTTCCACGGACAATCTGCCGTCTCTAACGACTTGTTAAAGGTGAAGATTACAACCGGCCTTTGTGTTTCTTCCGCGACGGAATGGCTTGCAATGCGAGACAAACATTTCTAACTTTACCCTGTGACCCAGAGATTGGACTCTTAACTGCTTATTTCTTCTCTTATGCTTTTTTTTCTTCAGAGTAACATGTGGAAGCTTTCATGTTACGGATAATCTGGTGATGATTATTGATGATTCTTAGTTTCATTTCCCACGTCCTTAGACTATTTATATGCTCTGATTAACTGTATCTTATTCCTTTGTACGGAAATTCACTAGTATGGAGACAAAGTAAGCACTTTCAACGAGAGCAAGAGCAATCAATTTCGTAACTAAAATGAGTGAAAATATGATTTTCAACACCTTGGAACATAATCGGTGGCCAAGACCCAGAAATTCTGTACAATGTATTCAGTTTCATCTGTAGATGTGATATATTTTTTAATTTTGATGTAAACAGCCCAATCCAAGCAGGACGAGGATTACATCTAAAAAAAAAAAAAAAAACGCTATTTCAGAATTAGTAAGCGAGGAAAGGGCAACTTAAAACCTGTATTATAGTAACACGTTGATATATATTAATGGTAATAATTTAAGAAGAATCTGGTTTTCGTTTTGGAAAATTGAACGTATGAAATGCTCAGCGATGAAACTTGAAAAGCTACGCAATAAGAATGGGAATTTAGCTCGTGTAGTAGTGAATGATAAACCCTGTTCTGAAGAATATCAATATTCAGATTTGGATGTTTGGAATATTAGATGGCCAGTAATATTGGCTGAGCTGAGCTGAGTATAAAATTTAGGCCAAAGGCCAAGCACTGTAACCTATGTGAGGTTATTTAGCGCTGAAACGGAAATTGACAGTAAAGGATTTGAAAGGTATAACAGGAGGAAAACCTCGCATTTGCACTATGGATCAGGTGTCTGTAGAGGGTGGAAAGTAAGATGAAGAAAGGAAATATGAAAGGAGGTACAGTAAAAGGAACGAGAGTGGTTGCAGCTAGGGGCCGGAGGCACGCTGCAAAAAACCTTAAGTAATGCCTACAGTGCACGGCATGAGGTCCCTACGGGGCAGCAATATTGGTGAAGTTTCCTCTTTCATCTTCATAGAACTTTTCCCACATTTAAATATGGCCTATCGAGATAGGATAGAGCACCGTTGTCCACATCAGGCCTCGTCCACCCCTTAGAATGTTGCCAGGCTTACGATTCGACTTTCAGCAAGAGCCCGTGCAATCGTAAGCCAAGCTCATGTAAAACAACTTAGGATCATAAGTCTCAGTTTGCATCCAGTGTATTTTATCACCGAGGACTATTATTTTATATTTCAGTTACAATTGTACATGTATCTATTTTTAAAAAATCAAGAGGAATGAGAAAATTTTTGTAATTAATTTCTTATGAAGAACGAGAGCAGGCGTTTTTATATTCTTCTAATTATTGTTGTTCTAAATAAATAATATTTTCAGACGTGTTGTTAACAGAGGAAATCTGGTCATAATTTCAAAAAAGCTAATTTCGTCGTTATACCATCGTTCTCCATATATAAACAAGCTACCCTCGTCGAGCGTCTAACTGGTAGTTCTTCCAATGGGTCACTGCGATAAGCGTCCAGAGCAGTTTGAGCGCCTGCAACATGGGTTGCTGGGCACTTACACCAAAGTGAATTTCTTCATCTATAGTAAATTCGGACTGCTGTTTTATAATTTTCCAGCTGAAATGATAATAATAATAATAATAATAATAATAATAATAATAAAATAATAATAATAATAATAATAACATCGAGAACAGAGCACTGGGCAATATATGAAAATCAGTGAAGACGAGTGGCTCAAGATTGCATGGGAAGAAGGACTGATAAAAGTAGACGAAGACTCAGAAATATACAGGCAGGGGAATGACAAGCAGAACAGAGGATTGGCACAACAAACCAACACACGGACAAGACATGAGACAGACTGAAGAACTAGCCAGCGATGACACTTGGCAATGGCTACTGAGGGGAGAGCTCAAGAAGGAAACTGAAGGAATGATAACAGCGGCACAGGATCAGGCCCTAAGAACCAGATATGTTCAAAGAACGATAGATGGAAATAAATCTCTCCCATATGTCGGAAGTGCAATACGAAAAATGAAACCATAAACCACATAGCAAGCGAATGTCCAGCACTTGCACAAAACCATACAAAAAGAGGCATGATTCAGTAGCAAAAGCCCTCCACTGGAGCCTGTGCAAGAAACACCAGCTAACTTGCAATAATAAGTAGTACGAACATCAACCTAAAGGAGTAATAGAAAACGATCAGGCAAAGATCCTCTGGGACTATGGTATCAGAACAGATAGGGTGATACGTACAAATAGACCAGACGTGACGTTGATTGACAAAATCAAGAAGAAAGTATCACTCATTGATGTCGCAATACCATGGGACACCAGAGTTGAAGAGAAAGGAAGGGAAAAAATAGATCAGTATCAAGACCTGAAAATAGAAATAAGAGGGATTTGGGATAAGCCAGTGGAAATTGTACCCATAATCATAGGAACACTAGGCACGATCCCAAGATCCCTGAAAAGGAATCTGGAAAAACTAGAGGCTGAAGTAGCTCCTGGACTCATGCAGAAGAGTGTGGTCCTAGAAACGGCGCACATAGTAAGAAAAGTAATGGACTCCTAAGGAGGCAGGATGCAACCCGGAATCCTACACTATAAATACCACCCAGTCGAGCTAATCGGTGATGGTGGAGGTCCTCTCGAAGGGCGTGCTACTAGGTCGTCCTCAGGGCGAGAGCCTGAGCTTCGATCACCCTCAGGGTTACTAGGGGCGCCCTCAGGATGAGAGTTAACGCTTCTATCATCCTCAGGATCCCTCTGGTGCAATGGTCGTTGTGGGGCGTTGTCTGCTGCTCTCCTGACGGTGGTGGGGGAGGAGGAAGGTCTCATGTGTGACGTTCATACTGGACTTCTCCCTCCCGATGTGCAGCTCTTCGAAGATTCGCAAACGACGTAGATCGGGTGCTTGGTGCTTGGTCGATAACCTCGAAGTTACCGACGATGTCGCAGCGGTGGATTCTTTTATCATGTGCAGTCCTTGCATGATTGAATAGCGTTCCTTCCTGCGCGTGACAGGAGATCCTCTTGTTGAGGCGCATTGACGTCATCCCGATGTAAGTTCCGAGGCATCCTCGGATTGGGCAAGTATATCTGTAGATGACGTTCGTCTTCTTCAAAGGATCCTGCGACAGTGCGGGGTTATTCTTTATAATAAGGCTGCTTGTCTTCTTACTTTTATAGAATATGATCAAGTTGATCTGTTTGCTGTTGTCGGTCGGAGAAACGTGGTTCTTGATTTAATTTTCTGCTGGGGGTCTGGGCGGGGTTCCTGTAGGTACCATTCCTCCATAATCTTCCTAAAGACGTTCTGGATGCTGCGGTTGGTGTGTCCGTTGTTTACTAGGACCTGGGCTACACGTTCCATCTCCTTGTGGGTGTCTGTCCATGTCGAACAATGGGAGAGAGCTCTCCTGACGTAGGCGCTGATGGTGGTGTCGTTATAACGTTCAGGGCATTCACTCTCGCCGTTTAGACACATTCCCAGATTTGTAGGCTTTGTGTAGACCCTTGTGGCGAACGCACTCTCCTTCTGTTCAACCAGGACGTCCAGGAAGGGAAGACGGCCATCAAGGCCAAGATCGAGATAAACAGGTCTAACACTTCCGAGAGGCTGTGACGTCACCGTCGCCCGTCGCACCACTATTCCCTTAATCTTTTTCATGAGATGTATGGAGTTATACAAATGTTTAATAAAATATAAGGTTTTTTAAGCTAAAAAATGGCTTTAGTGACTTTTAATAGATTTTATTATCACGTTTTCCAATAGACAAGATTGACTTTAAGAAATATTTAATAAGAAATGTTCATGAATATGCCGTAAAGCAAACTAAGGGATATTCTCTCTCTCTCTTTCGTTCCCATAATTTTTTCTTTCTCGTTTGTTTTTCATCTTAGAATCATTATATTTATTCATTCTCATAGTCCTGTTCAAGTACCGCTTATTGAAGAAAATGCTGATCTTTGCAAAAAAATTGAAATTTCAGCAGGAACATATTACCGTCATCTGCAACTCAGATGCCAGCTTTTTGTCATAATTCTTTCAGCGTGTCATCATGAACTGCCTTAAAGACTGGCCTCATTGATTCTCATTGATCCAAGATTTTTGAAACCTGCAAATTTCCTTTATTCATAAAGTCTAATAATTTTTTCCCATTGTTGCAGGCTTTCCCCCCTATTTCACGATATTTATTTACAGATATATTTTTGCACCATGAACCCTCCTATATAGCATGAAAACTTCCTTAATAGCATCGTGGAGTTTTTTTTTATAACTTGTTTATACCAGAATATTCCAAACTGATAGCTGCATCGCTATTTTCTGTGTTAGCGTTAATACTTTCCAACAAAATGGTAGCTATGCAAAGTTCCCATTCATTTTCATCAGCAATCGAAGGCACTTTGTTCCTCATTAGAGTTTCATCAGTTATGCAGAGAGAATCGTCATCTTTTAATATGCCTAGTATTATTATAACTAAAGAGTTTTGGTTCCTGAGTTGAAAGCTACAGTAATGTATTGATGATGTATTTTTCAAAATACGAAAAAGGTTAAAAACAGGGAGCTTTCGACCGTTGCGCAAACGATCGAAAGTTCCCTGTTTTTAACCTTTTTCGTATTTTGGAAAAATACACTTATCATATACATGATTGTGACTTTTAACTCATTATTCCGGTCACGGCATAGTGATGCACCGCAGATAAAAAGGATCAGATACGATACTTACAACTCAAAGTATTGGGGTATACATGGAGGACCATGCATCCTCTTAACTGATCCAAAAAAAGTTTCCAATCAGTCTTGAATCCTCTAGATCATTATATAATCTAGTCTATATGAAGAGCTTAACATGTCAAATAGTCCAACCAAAAATTTTCTAGAAAAAATAATAACTTTCTGAAAACTTAAAACTAACGACCTGCATAACCTTTCACTCATATTTCTCATCTTGTGTAATATCCTACCTAAAATTTCTTCCTAGTAGATTATAACCACACCATAGGTATTTCTTGAGTTCACATCTCCATCCCTTTCACTAAAATTCATCAAGTCAGTCATTTGCTACATCTATGAAATCAGCTGTCACCAACCACTCTTGGCATTAAATTAAACCTTTTTCTCCTGGAAGCTTTGCAGTAGTGCACATGTTTTGGACATTAACTGGGCTGCATACTTTACATGTCGCCTTTGAGTTTCTAGCACAGTGATTTTGAATCAGTTTTGGTAATAGATTATGTTCATTTGCCGTTTTATCCATCTAACATTTCTTGTACAGAAGCAGATGAAATAAAATCTCCCTTTTCTATGTGAAATCCATGTTCCATAAAATTTTTCCTTATTAGCTTAATCATGTGAGGCACATCAGCAGAGGCAAATACACTCTTATCCGCCCCAGGATTTTTAAAATTAACTTTAAAATTCACTTTTTTTGCTTTAGGAAATCTCAAGAAAGTTATACCTTGCCCCTTGGTGTTATTCACTTAGTTATTACAACCGTAAGCTGAGCAATGAAAACCAAGAACCTTTTTTTGTTTCCAAGTGCAATTTCAAACTAAGCCGACTGACTAGGTTCATGTACCACACCTAGGCAAGACGGGCGTCAGTGACGTCATATTTTGCCACCGCTCACGAGTGTTAGACCTGTTTATCCAGAGTCAAAGTGTGTTTATCTAAATCTTGTGTTAGGGTGCGTTCACACCAAATGCGTGGCGTCGCGTCACGTCGAATGCATCAAGTGACGTCACGTCGCCGACGAGTCAAATCACAAATAGAGCTGGAGCTATTTTTGACGTCATAGTGAGTCTAGTGTCATTTGGCCTTAAATAGAAATGGGGTTGTTAGGATTTTCTACTTTATTTCTATAATGCGCTTCAATTTACGAACCAAGTTATGTTCTAATAAAATTGTACTCCTTTATATCTCATTTTCACTTTTATATATGACAAAATTTAATATAATTAAATTTCGTTTTATCTTTTCTTTGTATCCATATCATATAAATTTAAAATCTTAAAACTTACCTATAGTTTTTGAAAATCATTATGGTTGAGTAAGTAATTATTATATATAAATATATACACTATTTCTCTTGATATTTTGGCTAATGTATTTAGAATTGTATCTTTTAGTTATCTTGTAAAATTCAATCAAATTAAACTTAGCTTAGAAAAATGGCCATTTTTTCCTCAGTTCCAATTGCCCGTCTGTAGTTAGTATTGTTTTCTTATAGACAAAAAGGTAAATAAAGGAAAATCCCTAAATTTATTTGAATAGATAAGATGAAAAAAAATCCCGCATGGAGAGAGAGAGAGAGAGAGAGAGAGAGAGAGAGAGAGAGAGAGAGAGAGATACGTACTGCAAGAAATCCCAAATGCTTTGAGAGCTTCTCGTACAGAAAGAGAGAGAGAGAGAGAGAGAGAGAGAGAGAGAGAGAGAGAGAGAGAGAGATAAGACGAAAAAGATACGTACTGCAAGAAATCCCCAATGCTTTGAGAGCTTCTCGTACAGAGAGAGAGAGAGAGAGAGAGAGAGAGAGAGAGAGAGAGAGAGAGAGAGAGAGAGAGAGATACGTACTGCAAGAAATCCCCAATGCTTTGAGAGCTTCTCGTACAGAGAGAGAGAGAGAGAGAGAGAGAGAGAGAGGAGAGAGAGAGAGAGAGAGATTGATTTCAGTAATTTATAACGCTAAGAGACAAGTCATAATTAAAAATCTTTCAGATGAGCTGGCAACGCATTGAATAGACGCTGCGTTATCGATGCTGGTGCGTAGTGGATTAATGTCCTGTGTGCTTTCCTTATTTTTCCTGGTATAGTTTTGGCACTATTAATCTACCTCCTGCTTGCTCTTTCTGTGATATTTTTAGTTCCATGATATTTTCTGCTATTCCTTCTATCTGTTTCCATGCCTGAATTATCATGTAGCGTTCTCTTCTCCTTTCTAGACTATAAAATATAGAAAATTAAGGAAAAATCGAGAGAGAGGAGAGTTTATGAACTGGGTATGGTTTCTGCAGCCTTCGGGTAACACACTTCAGCTGTTGTTGGGATGTTGTTGTCCAGATGTTCGAAATACGGAGAGAAGTCTAACGTAGGAATAGTCATCTTGTTAACTGTGGCTGCCTATTCATTGGTGAGGTTCCTCCTGACTGCTGATGATGGAGCTGAACAGCCCAAGGAAAAGGAACTGAACAAGAGAATTGTGGCCTTGCGAGACACCAGCCAGTGCCAGAGAGAGCAGCAGGTGAACTTGGACAGGATAATTCTTCATGAAGAGATTCAGAAGACGGGTGGAAGAGAAGAACGCACTAGTGTCATCCAGATCATTCAGGAGGTGTTGCAACAGCAGGCCTGGCAAGACAGGGCCCACTTGTTTCTGAAGAGGGAGAAACGGCAGCCTGAGAGACAAGATCCTCAATATGACAGAAGAAAATCAGCAACTGAAGGACAACGCGAAGGAAATTGGGTAGAGAAACGATACCCAATGCGAGAGGATAAGGGAACTGACAATGCAGTTGGCAGAGTGGCAGAGGCGAACTGCTAGGTTGAGAGGCTCGAGAACCTCCTACGACAGAAGGAGAAAGACTGCAGTTAAAGACCGAAGAAGCGGCGCGGATGGCGAGGCTCATCCAGGAACAAAAAGACGAGACCGAAAACCGGGAATCCGACAGGAAAGACCTCGAGGTCAGGTTCCAGCGCCTGCAGAAGGAAGTGGAAGGCCTCACGAAGGAAAAGTGTGGACTCCAGTGTGAAGTTCAGGCTGCGAAACTCAAGAGGAACGAGCTGACATGGCTTCCAGAGGAACGAAATCGTCGCCTGGAGTCGCTGGAAAGGAGGACCGGTGTCCAGGGCGAACGGAACGACCAGCTGTAAGATGAGGTGAAATACAGACGCCTGGAGAAGGACAACTGTAAGCTGCAGGAGCAACTGTCGATCTTCAAGGATTGGCGCGATTCAGTCTGCGCTGGCCTCACTCAGGCGGATCAGACGTGAAATATTTGAGGAAAATGTTTGTTATATGAAAAGTTTGATGTATATTTGTAATAAGTTTGCTTTGTTCATCCTTGAAGGAAATTAAACTTGAAAGGAAATAATATGTTAAAATATTGTTTTGGAATTTTATTGATTCCTGAAAGGGAAAGGAAAATGGGAGGATTGCAGAAACCGTGAGGAAAACGAGAGGATTCGTGGAGTGCCAGGAGAAGAAGCAGAGGATTCAGAGAAGCCCCAGGAGAATTGAGAGGAGTCAGTAGGATTTGTGGATTGCTAGGAGAAGAAGCAGAGGATTCAGAAAAGCCCCAGGAAAATTGAGAGGATTCAGTGGGATTTGTGGAGTGCTAAGAAAAGAAGCAGAGGATTCAGAGAAGCCCCAGGAGAATTGAGAGGATTCAATAGGATTCGTGGAGTGCTAGGAGAAGAAGCAGAGGATTCAGAGAAGCCCCAGGAGAATTGAGAGGATTCAATAGGATTCGTGGAGTGCTAAGAAAAGAAGCAGAGGATTCTAGAGAAGCCCCAGGAGAATTGAGAGGATTCAGTAGGATTCGTGGAGTGCCAGGAGAAGAAGCAGAGGATTCAGAGAAGCCCCAGGAGAATTGAGAGGATTCAGTAGGATTCGTGGAGTGCCAGGAGAAGAAGCAGAGGATTCAGAGAAGACCCAGGAGAATTGAGAGGATTCAATAGGATTCGTGGAGTGCTAAGAAAAGAAGCAGAGGATTCAGAGAAGCCCCAGGAGAATTGAGAGGATTCAATAGGATTCGTGGAGTGCTAGGAGAAGTAGCAGAGGATTCAGAGAAGCCCCAGGAGAATTGAGAGGATTCAATAGGATTCGTGGAGTGCTTAATAAAGAAGCAGAGGATTCAGAGAAGCCCCAGGAGAATTGAGAGGATTCAATAGGATTCGTGGAGTGCTAGGAGAAGAAGCAGAGGATTCAGAGAAGCCCCAGGAGAATTGAGAGGATTCAGTAGGATTCGTGGAGTGCCAGGAGAAGAAGCAGAGGATTCAGAGAAGCCCCAGGAGAATTGAGAGGATTCAGTAGGATTCGTGGAGTGCTAGGAGAAGAAGCAGAGGATTCAGAGAAGCCCAAGGAGAATTGAAAAGATTCAGTGGCATATTCTGGTTCTAAGGCTAAGCATAGGTGTTACTTTCTCCCGAGACGGGTGGGCGAAGTCCGCCATGTTTCCCATGACTGGCGGGCAAGGCACACTACGTGTCCCGGGACGGACGGGCGGGCGAGGTCCGCCACGTATCCCGGGACGGGCGGCCGAGGCGCGCAACGTGTCCCGGGACAGGTGGGCTAGGCCTGCCACTTGTCCCGGGAAATATTGAGATGCTACATCAGAAGCAACCCGATATAGAAAAAGGTTGGTCAACATCTGGAATGAGAGGAATAACACCCCCCAGACAGAGCAGAGGCTAGCAGACCAAGTAATAAAAAAAGAAAAAGAACTGGCTCTCCCCAACAGAAAGAGAAGAAATGGAAAGGGAAATGACACACGGTAACGAATTACAAGAAGACGAACTGAGAGGCGATGCCATAGAAGACGACAGGGATGATGAGGTATCAAACAACGACACATGAAGAAACACCGACGAAGTAACAGAGAGGAAAGCCTACAACACCAAGAAATTAAAACAAGTGAGTTCAGTGAAATAATAATAATTAATAATAATAATAATAATAATAATAATGAGAATGACAGACAGAACAGAGGACTGGCACAACAAACCAATGCACGGACAATACATGAAACAGACTAAAGAACTAGCCAGCGATGACACATGGCAATGGCTACAGAGGGGAGAGCTAAAGAAGGAAACTGAAGGAATGATAACAGCGGCACAAGAAGTAAGAACGATATGGAATATGCCAGTGGAAATCGTACCCATAATCATAGGAGCACTAGGCACGATCCCAAGATCCCTGAAAAGGAATCTAGAAAAACTAGACGCTGAAGTAGCTCCAGGGCTCATGCAGAAGAGTGTGATCCTAGAAATGGCGCACATAATAAGAAAAGTGATGGACTCCTAAGGATGCAGGATGCAACCCGGAACCCCACACTATAAATACCACCCAGTCGAATTGGAGGACTGTGATAGAGAGAGAAAAAAAAAAAACAATAATAATAATAATAATAATAATAATGCACCACTTCATATCTAATTGCAATTGATCTAAAAGGTTGCTCGTGTAATAGGTGAATAGTTTTGTGTGTCTTGGAAGGAGTTCGAATTCGAAACATTTCTTCAAACATTTTTACTGGTTTTGAGAGACTCTTCCTTGCCAGTCTCACTGTTTTTAATGACTATCAAAAAAGGGTGCTTTGAGTCTCGCAAATGCTGCTATAATTTGGGTCATGAATATGTACCCTTCTTCTTAGTAAAGTGTTCATCATTTAGTAAATATATATACATATTTTTTTTATTTCCATGCATTATTCTTATACCAACACGTGAAGAGTCTTACAGTTCGAAAACACTAATGTGGATGGGTAATGTGAGACAGTTATTCTCCCATATAACTCTCCGAACTTCAATATGAATATTATTTTATTTAACTGTTTCCCATTCCTGCTTTTATTCTGCACTGAAAATAAGCTATACCCAAATGAGATATCTTTAGCAAAATTCCTTCCTGCTTTGACGAGCTGGCATAAGCCATTTATTAGCCATTCTGAGAAAATGGGCTTCAAAGATTTTGATCTGATTCAGAGACTAATTAGCTAATCTTTTAAGGATATTTGGTTTGAAAATGTGACGACACAAACAGCTGAAGTTTTGATATGTTACGGAGTATGAAAAAGTGGGTTGCCTTGGCTGGAAAACTCAAAAACTTAAAGAAAAAAAATGGGTAACGCCAGCTCGTCAAAACATGGTCTAATTGATTTTCATGTTATCATAATAGAGAAAAAAGTGAGCAACGAGTATACTCCAAAGCTAGCAGCGATGATAAGTATAGGGACACTAAATATTTGTATTCAAATATAATATATATATATATATATATATATATATATATATATATACATACATATAGTTAGATATATATGTATGTATATACATACATATATATGTATGTATATATATATATATATATATATATATATATATATATATATATATATATTTATATATGTATATATATATATATAATATGCATATATTATAAATAAATAAATAAATAAAGGTAAATGCCACGAAGGAAAAGTGACACAAAGGAGTGGTTTCACTTTTCCTTCGTGGCATTTGCCTTTATTTATACATTTATCACGTTCCATAATTTCTTGAATCTATACACACACACACACACACACACACACACACACACACACACACACACACACACACATATATATATATATATATATATATATACATATAAATAATATATATATATATATATATATATATATATATATATATATATACACGTATATACGTATATACTTATATCAGAAATGTTTGTCTGATGTCTGTTACTTATACTCAGTGTTAGTACTGGATCCTAATACATGCACCACATCCCACTGCATAAGAGCCTTTAATGAACCTATTTGAACCTCTTGAGAGAAAAGCCTCCTAAATGTCTGTGAGCCTCTCTCGCCATAGGCCTATACAACTTACTTATGCTGGGTCATTATATTTGCTGAGGACTACAACTGTGTAACCAGGTTAGACTAGAGACGACAGAAAGAGGTTATATATGTTAGTCTGAGGATTGTATGGCGAGATTGTACAGTATGGCGGGAGAGAAAGTTCCAATAGTGAGCGTAAGTGGTCTGTGCCTGGCTTGGTTTGAAGTTTATGATAATGGCGTCGTACTTTGAATTCTAGATCCACTCGTAGGTGGCAGAGAGAATCATTGGCTTTGTTGAAAGGAGCTGAGGCCCTTAAATAAATAAGAATAGTTTTATGGCACTGCCTCTAGAAAGGGACTTTATCGTTAGGAATAAATGTTTCAAAAGAATCATCTTCCCAAGTATACTTAGGGAAGAAAAAATAAAAAAGGCTAGGAAAGGTGTTATAAGTTAGTACAACCTAATGATGCATAAAATTTATGGATGTAATGGCTACAAATATGAGTGGGTGAAAGGGTCAAATGATACATTCTCTCATTTTAACTTTGTCCATGCACTCATTTACAATATTTGTAGGATTCCATTCATACTCATGCACATGCACAGTGTGCCATGCAAAAATCACAAAAATGCGTATTAAAAATATTTGTGCAAAGGTTGCAAAGAATGACACTTATGAAAAGATATTTCTGTGATTTTATTTTATGGAACATTCAAATTATGACCCAATTTACATCTGGAAACATTTACCAGTCTCGTTATAGTAAAAATGTCATGCAAAGGATGTAAATGAAGTTAGCTCTGGAATCCTATAAAGTTTTATTGCCCTGCATGAAAGATAAAATGTACATTTAGCAACTAAGCATCATGTTGTCGCCAAACAACTGAAAGTTAAGTCATCTTATACATACATACACACACATATAACATACATACCTATATATATATATATATATATATATATATATATATATATATATATATATATATATATATATATATATATATATATATATATATATATATATATATATATATATATATACATGGGGACCCGAGTAGCAAAAAAAATTATTAAAAGCGAAAAATATGAATATTCATAAAAAAACAGCTCTTCGTATGGAATGCTAGAATATTCCTTTTTAAAATATTGGCTTTTTTTTTGAGAAACCAGATTATGATAAAAAAATTATTTTATTTTTACAGTAGTTTGCAAAAGTTTTCCACCGATTCTTCACTTCTCCTTCGTTAGCAGCCACGAAAAGCTTTTAATATTTATTTCCCGAGTGAAAACGTTGAGAAAATATCTTTATTTTTCTTAACGTCTCTCAAAAATATAACGTTATCGTTGGAAATAATTTCACGTATTGCATACCTGGATTTTATGCAGCTGAAAGTGAATTCGTCAATTCTCTATGAGTTCTGTTTTTATCAAAAATAACGAGGGCTGAAAATACTTAAAGATAGAAGGCAATGTAGTATTTTCCTTCTTAATGCACAGGAAATAAAAAGGAGTATATATGTATATATGTATGTATATGTATGTATGTATGTATGTACCGGGTGTTTCGAAATTAGAGGCCCCCCTCCACAAAACAAATGGAAAGTTACGAAGTTTTCTGGTATAGCCTATCTCCAAGTACATTATCTTATGTTTCTATTAAGCTAGTTTTCATTTTACATTTCTTGTATTTTCAGACTGAGTGACGGAGTTAGATACAGATTGACCGAATCCAGGCTATAACCTTCAGAGAGGCCAGGGATGCTGGCGCATCCTTCATTTCACGTTCCTAGATAGCTAAATACATTAAAAGAGATGAATCCTTTGTTAAAAGAAACTGGAACGAAAATCCATATGACACTCATTGCGAAGAGAGTGAGAATCTTGGAAGGCCTGAAGTCCTTTTTCATAAGTCAAAAGACATCATAGCTGAGGCGGTGGGTAGACCAAGAAAGTCTTTATGTAAAATGGTGTGTGAACTAGAAACAAAAATGGAAAAGAAGAGAAGTTATAGTGCATAGTACTGTATATCGTGAGTTTAAAAAATCTGGTATCAAGCCATTTCGTGTTATCAGTAAGCCCAACATCACTCAGCAACAGAGAGAAGACCATGCATGGTTTTGTGGTTCATTTCTTAAAGATTGGAATGAAGCTGACTTTCTCCATGTTGCTGCATCAGACGAATTCTTCATTTACACAGTCAGGAAGCCAAATCATAAAAATGATATCATCTGGGCTGCAAAGTTGGATGATATCAGTAATAATATGTGCTATCGCCAAGTTGTGAAATTTCCTGAATGTTGGGAATTTTTCTCTGTTTCACAGCCAAATGGTTAATGTGGATCATCAAAGAAAAAGGACAGTCATGGAATGGCGAATACTTCAGAAAAACTGTGCTTACTGATGGAGTATTTCCTTTCCTCAAAGATCCTGAAAATGTGTTATCTGTTGAAGAAGTCACATTTTTGCATGATAAGGTACCAAGTTTCAAGGCTCTTCAGACACAGGAGCTGCTTCGAAACAGTGGTATTGATTTCTTCTCGTCAAGTGAATTTCCAGTATTGTAAAGGATTGTGTTGAAGCGTGCACAGTGAGCTATGATGGTATACCAAGCCTCAACGACCTGTGAAGAGAGGTGACCGAAGTGCTCAGGGAAATGGAGTTTGAGTCTCAGCTTTTTTGCGATTTGCGGAAATCATACCCCTCAAGAATGCAGGCTGTGGTACAGGCAGATGGAGGCCACAAAAGATAAAGAGCTCCTCTTTATCTTGCTTAACTAAAGTCGTAGGTTGGTGTCAAGTTTTGGTCATTCGTTCTCCTTCTCCTTTGGATGGTTTGGTGAGAACTGGTTCCTATATACCTTTTAATTGGTATTAACCCTCTTACGCCGGAGCCCTAAAAATCAAAACGTCTCCCGTATGCCGGGCCTGGTTGGAGTGAGCGCGGAAGTGGAAAAAATAATTTTTTCAAAAAATTACAGCGCGCGTACTTTTGAAGATTAAGAGTTCATTTTTGGCTCCTTTTTTTGTCATTGCCTGAAGTTTAGAATGCAACCATCAGAAATGAAAAATAATATCATTATCATATGTAAATAATGCGATATATGGTAGCGAAAAAAAAAAAAATTCATACATAATTGTATTCAAATCACGCTGTGCAGAAAACGGTCAAAGCTAACCAGTTACTTTTATTTGCGTTGTATTGTACACTAAATTGCAATCATTTTGATATATAATACATTGTAAAACAATAAAAGCAACACCGGAAAAATATTATCACAAAATGATGTACGAATTCGTAACGAGCGGACGTAAAAACATGTTATTTTCAAAAATTCACCGTAATTCTAAATAATGTTCTAGAGACTTCCAATTTGTTTCAAAATTAAGACAAATGATTGAATATTACGATACTGTAAGAGTTTTAGATTAGAATTGCAGATTTCGACCATTTCGGACGAGTTAAATTTGACCGAATGTCGAAATTTTAATATATATATTTTTTTATATGGACATATTTCGAAGATGGAAAAAGCTACAACCTTCAATTATTTTTTATTGTATTCTTCATGAATTTGCGCACATTTTGATATATGAAACTCTATAAAAAGGCTAATATGAAAAGGAGCAAATATTAGGATAATGCCATGTACGTATTTCGGAGACTTGCGGCCGCGAATCGGCGCGCGGAGTGAAGGTAAATATTTTTCAAAAATTCACCATAAATCACAATATTGTTTTAGAGACTTCAAATTTGTTTCAAAATGAAGAAAAATGACAGAATATTACTAGGCCGTAAGAGTTTTAGCTTACAATTGCGTTTTTTAACTATTTCGGTAGAGTCAAATTTGACCGAACGTGGTTTTTTTTTCTATTTATCGTGATTTATATGCAAATATTTCGAAAAAAGAGAAAAGCTACAACCTTCAATCATTTTTAGTTGTATTCTACATGAAATTACGCACATTTCATATATAAAAACTTTATGTAACAGCTAATTTTAAATGGTGCAAACATTTCGACAATCGCACAAAAAATTCTGATTTTTTTCGGAAGTTACCGCGCGAACGTAATGTTTTTTTTTTTTTTTCATAAATTCACCATAAATCGAAATATTGTGCTAGAGACTTCCAAGTCGTTGACAAAATGAAGGTAAATGATTGAATATTACTAGAATATAAGAGTTTTAGCTTACAATTGCGTTTTTCGACCATTTCGGTAGAGTCAAAGTTGACCGAAAGTTGAAATTTTTGCACTTAACGTTATTTATATGAAAATATTTCAAAACTGATAAAAGCTACAACCATGGGTTGTTTTTTGTTGTATTGTGCAGGAAATTGCGCACATTTCCATATATAAAACTTTATGTAACGGCAAATTTAAAAGGGTGCAAACATTAGGACAATCGCACGAAAAAATTTATCTGAAGAGTTATCGCACGAACGTAAGGAAAAAGTTTTTTCATAAATTCACCATAAATCGAAATATTGTGCTAGAGACGTCCAATTTGTTGCAAAATGAAGGCAAATGATTGAATATTACTATAATGTAAGAGTTTATGCTTACAATTGCGTTTCTCGACCATTTCTGTAGAGTCAAAGTTGACCGAAGGTTGAAATTTTTGCACTTATCGTTATTTATATGAAAATATTTCAAAACTAATAAAAGCTACAATCATGAGTATTTTTTAGTTGTATTGTGCATGAAATTGCGCACATTTTCATATATAATACTTCATGTAAAGGATAATTTAAAATGGTGCAATAATTATGTCAAAGTGACGAAATAATTTCCGAGATGTGCACTGATACTTTTTAGTGCGATAAGAAAGAAATTCGCGCTTGCGCGCCTGCGTAACGATTGTAAACAAAACAACGCCTTGATCCGTGAACTCCCAGCATCCCCCAAGGCGCGTGATACAAAAGTTTTCGGCTGGTAGGCCTATAAGTATTTTATTTTCCGCGAATTTTTTAAAAAAACTTTTTTGAGCCGACGTATGATACGTCCAATCGGCATACGGGAGACATTTGACTCGACGTTTAATACGTCCAATCGGCGTAAGAGGGTTAATTTTAGTTTTTGTCAATTTTTTTTCTCAAATATGTTTTTTTAAGAAAATATATTTTTTTTAACTTTAATGTATATTATGTTATTCTTGCAGATTGAGGATGCACATAGATAATGAGCGAAATGTCTCTTATTAATAAATATGGCCCTTTTTGATGTGTTTATTGGACCCTGCTGAATGCTGTTTAATATCTTCTCCTGGAATCCTTTATATAAATATACATATATATATATATATATATATATATATATATATATATATATATATATATATATATATTACCAGCAAAGGGCGTCGCCCACACACCCCCCCCCCCCACTAGCTTTAATATTTGGTATGCGTTTTACCGTAGCGTAAGGCGAACTGGTTACACTCAGTCTCTCTCTCTCTCTCTCTCTCTCTCTCTCTCTCTCTCTCTCTCTCCATTCCATCAGGTCATCAAATTAGAGTTGGAGTTACAAAAAATACATAAATTTTATTCAAAGCAAAGTATTAGTTGAATAATTCAAGATCTTACAAGATAATTAATGGAATGATAATAGTTCAAGTCTCACAGACAACTAACTCAGATAACCCCCCGGTATTTAAATGTCTCAATCAGTAATTAGGCACACCAATTATCTCTTCTCCAAAATACAGTCCCCTCACTAGGACACTTGGTCCCCTCACTAGGATACTCCGTCCCCTCACTAGATCCGCCTGTTTAAAAGACAGAACACACTAGTGAGCACACACGATTGTAAAGACAAAGTCAAAAGATTAAATGATATAGAACATCTTTACAAGTTATCAAAACAAGCCATCCCTTTGGCTAAATCATGATAACTCACTCATTGCAGCCTGGAACGTCAACACTTTAACAAATA
>NC_087201.1:108985149-108997649 GCF_015104395.2 Macrobrachium nipponense
TAGCAGTTCAGTTCTCAGTAATCGTGATTCCATGATTTCGTTAAAATTCCCTAGGAAATAGATTTAGAATATATTTTCTTTGATGGTCATTGCCCCTGATCCCTCTAGACCTCGGGTCCTTTAAGCAGCTCAATATTGCAAATTTCATGCCATGAACGAAACGCACTTTTGGAATTCGAAGAGACCGTTCGGGGAAGGGGAGTTCAATAAAACGAGGTTTTCATGAAAGGATGAACCAGAGATAATATTCTCTCGATGGTCATTGCGGAGGTAATTAAACTTGAGTTTACTTGATTATGAAACCTGGAGCTGCGAAGGGGTATCATGTAGGATATAACGACCTTGAATTGCATTTGTCATAATTTCACAGGAAAAGATAATCTTGGTGATATTTTTGAGGCCTTTAGAGATTAAGATAATGGTGGTAGTTATCTTAATTCCATATAGATATCCTGTGGCATAACAAGAACTTGCAGGAAATTTAATAATGTAATTATTTTTGTAATATATTTTTTAAA
This sequence comes from Macrobrachium nipponense, assembly GCF_015104395.2. Classification (NCBI taxonomy): domain Eukaryota; kingdom Metazoa; phylum Arthropoda; class Malacostraca; order Decapoda; family Palaemonidae; genus Macrobrachium; species Macrobrachium nipponense. The sequence continues at coordinate 108,985,668 of NC_087201.1, forward strand.
TCACCGATGTTCAACTCACTCGTTTGCCGTACTACTGGTATTTACTTTCCATTTGCTTTTCGTATTATCAGCCTTTAGAAAAGTTTAATTGTTGGGATTATGATTCTGAAATTGAGATATTATTCATCCGTAATCGGATAGGCGAAATAACCTGCGCACGTTTTATTAATAATCAACATTACATTCATATAAACCAGTATAAAAACAAATCGGTGTACATTCCCGTCATACAAAGGCTTCTTGTTCCGGTTTTCGTTGTGAATTTAAGGCCATACTATCTCGTACATATCCTTTTTATCCAGTGCTGAAAATACACTTATACATACACCACACAGATACACACACATGCTATATGTATAAATATGTATATATATATATAGAATATATATATATATATATCATATTATATATATATATATATATATATATATATATATATAAAAAGGAACACATAACAACACTAAAATATAGAAAGAAAAGTACTATATTTCAAAGACTGCTGTCTCTCTCTTCAGAGACAGCAGTCTCTGAAATATAGTACTTTTCTTTCTATATTTTGGCGTTTTTATGGTCTCCTTTTATTAGATGGAATTCTGTTGTTACAGAACATTTTTATCAGTCATATATATATACATATATATATATATATATATATATATATATATATATATATATATATGTATATATATATTATATATATATATATGTATATATATATATTATATATATATATATATATATATATATATATATATATATATGTGTGTGTGTGTGTGTGTGTGTGTGCATGTGTTTGTGTGTGTGCGTGTGTATATGTACTATATGCTGCTATACCGCAGGAAATATGAAATACTGGGAGTAAATCTAAACGGATTATGTCATTACATCTAAGACCTCTTTCAGCGAACTGGTACATAGTGGTAGAAAATTACAGTATACATACATACGTACACACACACACATACATATGTTTATGTAGTCGTTGCGTGTGTCTTTGCAAAACTTTCAACGCTATTTTCGGAAATATGTTTTGTATTCTTTTTTTATTCCATCATTCGTCTCTATTACACGCTTATAGTACACATTTCCGTAACGCAAACCCAAGTTTTGGCCTCAATTTTTCCTCTAATTGAAGCGTGAGTGCTTTCGCAATGAATGCGCAACAGTAGTATTCTTGACAGACAATCAGTAAATGAAAACTCATTTTCCTACTCTTCATTAAATTGATGCTATCGCCAACTGATTTTTTTCTCTTGCTCATTTTCCATTGCGCTTTGATGGTTAACTGAATGTAAAAACAAATCTGTATAAAACTTCTCTTTTTTTATTATTTTTTTTTTATTTGCAAAGGTCTAAGCAAGCTGAGTCAAACAAGAGCATTGATGGAGCAGCTTCCATGCGAAAGTCTCTCTTTGTGTATAAGGGATGTGTTCTATTCATAGTGAATATACACTGCAGCTCATTAGAGAATTATGAGCGTTCACTGCAATTTTTCTTAGCCGTACCTGCTGATTATTTTTTCATGAAAACATCGATATGAAAAAGCTATACTCGCTAAAATATGTGTAAGGAATTATAATTATTATTACTAAAAGTAATGGCTGAGATGTAGATTTATTCTCAGTAAAAGTAATTTAAGTTACATTCATTTCTACGAATCGGCTATGGGTAAATGTTTTTTGTATAAGTAGACCTTACTATCATCACTGAGGTGCAATATTTTACTTCTAATCATGCAAAGAGCCACTGTTAGGTGTGTGCGTTATAGGTTGGCCATCACTGCAAGTTTAAGACTTGGACCTTTCGCCAAACACTATCATAACAGGTCCTCCGAGGAACAGGGTAGTTATCCCTATAATAAACTGTCGTCTCTTTACTGCTGAGAATGGCATTACATACAAGAAGTATTAGTTTCTTTAAAACTGGACTGAGGACCTCAGATATTTGCCTCATTGGTGGCTGTTAATAGCAGAATATTGTACTGTATGTGAGCACCTACAAAGACATGAATATTACCTGGTAGTAGAATAGTAATAGCAATAATAATGAGTGTTCGACTTTATGTAGTAGACGATAAGCAGAGTTCGTGCAATGGAAAGCAAAACGTTGCAAAAAGCTGTTCAACATAGAAGAGTTGAAGCGCCATGTTTGGCAGAGCAATATTCAGGTTTGCTCTTCGATTAAAGGAGGTACGTTAGTGATGGTTTTGAAAATGATAAAAAATGAAAATAAGGAAAACGATGAGGATAAGACCTCTTGATAATCAACCAAGCATCTTTAGCCCTTCTATTATTCCTGCTGAACACGCTATTCGAAAAAGCAAGATAGAAATGACAGAACAGAAAGCCCGATTGTATCCTAAAGCAAGAGAAGTCGAACTCAAGGCAGCAGGTCAAGGTGCAAAGGTCGTGGCACCATCCAAGACTAAAGAGCTCTTGTTTGATTTCAGCGTGATCTCAGAAAACCTGCCTACTTTTGAGTTTCTTCTACCTCAAGTATATGGGCAAAATTATCATCCGCTGATATAGCCACTCAAGAGTAACAGTAAAAGGAATTACTGGTAAGAATGGAACCAAAAGGAAGATTATCTTCAGTACAGTTTGATCTGTGAGGAGGAAAGAGAATTTGTAAATGATGGTCTGACCAGTCCTCGAGAGATTTTATTCTCTCCAATGAATGTGCTTTTATTCTCCTTTGAGACAACGGCAACGACAAGACTGCTTATTTTAGTCAGTGAGCAAAAGCCACTGACTCTTCTCTAAATTCGCTTTCTCTTTTCTGAAAAGTCCCCTCGTTGTCCTGTGAGCTGGAGGAAAGTTTACATTTCATTTATAAAATTATAGAATACTTTGAAGTACTCAATTAGGTGAAAGTTTCTTTCCTTCTGCTGTTCAAATTGTAATTCCATTATTGCTTTTGGCCTGACGAATTCGTGTAATCATTCACCTTTGAAGAGGTAAGCTTGTTTTCGTTCTTTCAACACTTGTTTTTTTTATTTAGGTAAGAACTAGAAGACTTGGTCGACTTCTTTCTATGCCTTTGTAGTGGTAAGGATAATTGATCAAGATAATGTTGAATGTAAATTTTTTTTTTTAATTTACATGCATAACTAAAGACTGCCGTGCCATAGTCGATAATATATTGCAATCCAGGCTAGCCTTTCTATAATCGTGTTTTATAGGTAGAATGCACGTTCGAATATTGTCTTACAGTCTGCAAAGGTATTGTACAAATATACTTGAATTTAGCCAAAAAGAAACCCATTACACACAGACACATACATACATATGTATATATATGTATGTATATATATATATATATATATATATACTATATATATAATATATATATATATATATGTGTGTGTGATAGTATATATATATATATATATATATATATATATATATATATTTATGTGTGTGTTTGTCTGTATGTGTGTGTTCGTGATGCACCTGTAAGGTTATTGGGTTCTTTTCACAACTGCCTATATGCCATAACATGCAAATTTTTATTTTTATGTTTTTAATATAAAGTTACAATGTTGATGAATTTAAAGGCCTGCTGCAGATTTAGGTGGTACAATCTGATGTACAAATCACCCTAACTGCTTCATCAATAACCAGAAAGCTATAATAATTTTGGGAATAAAAGTATTCTAGACATTGATTTAAGTATTCTGAAAATAAATTGTAATTATATTATATGATTAAACTTTGATACAATATACTCTTAGTAATCATCTGAAAAGTGCTTGTCCACATTCATAATACACAATGCATATGTAATTTATAAATGTCTTTCGTACATATATGAAAATATATCAATTTCGAGGTAGAGTGAATTTAGATATTAAAGGAAATTTGTAGCTCAATGATATATATATATATATATATATATATATATATATATATATATATATATATATATATATATATATATATATATAAGTCATATCACATTTCCGTGATTCGTATAAATATATCGAGCTACAATGTCCTTTAATATCTAATTCGCTCTACCTCGAATTAATATATTTTTCATATATGCTTAAACCGAAGGGGAATTTTTTTCTCGATAATAGACTTGCCTGGACCGGGGTTCGAACCCATGGATCCTTTCAAATCCAGGAACGTCAGTGAAGCTTTTACTTACTACTCTTGCGGTGGTGTAGTAGGTAAAAGCTTCATTGACGTTCCTGGATTTGAAAGGATCCAAGGGTTCGCGCCCCCGGTCCAGGCAAGGCTATTATCGAGAAAAAATTCCCCTTCGTTTAAGCATATATGAAAAATATATTAATTCCGAGGTAGAGCGAATTAGATATTAAAGGACATTGTAGCTCGATTTATATATATATATATATATAATATATATATATATATATATATATATATACATGCATATATATAATGTTGAATGATCCACAGCAATATTCTTGTTCTTCAAGACGAAATATATATGTAGGAATTTTTACAATGCTTAGAGCTTTCGTCCACTGAAGGATGGACGAAAGCCCTATGGATTGTAAATATATCTACAAATATATTTTCTCTTGAAAAACGAGAATATTTACTGTGCATCCTTCTACTGGTACCTTAGAAGCACGATACGGTGTTTTTATTTTGTGTATATATATATATATATATATATATATATATATATATATATTAATATATATATATATGTAATAGTGTTGGCACAGTGTTGTTATTCCAAAAGGCAATAACTTAATAATACTTAAGAAAAAAGGCACGAAACGGTTAATAAGGAAGAAAAGAGAAAAGGGAATAAGATAATTATTTTTCTTAGAGGACGAATGATCGCGTTACTCGACCCAAACGATAAGGCTTTTTAGACCTAAAGCCATGTGGCTTTCATCTCCCCCAAAAAACCTGTCTGTACCAGCGATTAGTGACCAACAGGAGATTATGGGCGACGAGCGAAATCTACCAGGCATATTCGAGAAATTGGAAACTACTCTCATTAGCGCCTATGACTAATCGGCGTTCCCTTCGTGAACAGGTCAGAGAGAGCCATCTGGCATACGTTAAAGAGGAACTCTATGACCCGTTGTTAGAAGGAGGGAATTACCAAACTCTTCAGAGCTCCACCTTTCCAAAGATAGGCCTCTAGTATCGACGAATCAAAAGCCATGAGTGTTGGTCATAAGACAGCCCAAAAGGGGTATCAACGAATGACCTATGAGGTTACCAAAGGGATACACCCCCAAGAAGCCAGGACATCAAGAAGGAGGCGTATACAAATTCAAAGCCTACGAATCACTGTAGAAGACCTGACAGGAAGGCGGTCTTGTTTAATGTCCGTAGCCACTAAGACACAAGAAGTCTTTCAGAAGTTACCACGCCCAGTCAAAATCCCAAAATCCAAGGGCGGTGCTAAAAAGATATCATCCTAATAAAAAGGCGAGACCAGAGAACAAAGAAGAAGGATGAGCAGAGAAAAAAGGGGAACAGAGGAAGTCAAGAGAAGATAAACGACAAAGAGGGGTAACGAGGGGAGAACCAGTGGCTCAGCAACAGGCAGAGAAGGGAGAGAAAGACAGAAGAATCCCGAGAAGAAGAACCGGTGCAAAAGTGTGGTGTGCGAATCAATCAAAAGAACAGTGAAAGTGACAATCAATACTCAGTGAAATTCCCTCGTGCCTATAGACTCGTAATTGCAACAAGTGCAATTAAGTTTTATCAGTCCAAGAGCCCAGTAACTCAGAAGGTGGAAAAATCTTTGTAAGACCCCGATCAAAGAATAAAGGAATAAGCTCACATTAATCTTCATTTCTCATCCAAAATTAGAACCCTTTTAGCTAATTCCAGATCAAGAGCTTTCAGCAAGGTAAGAAATCTAATTCCCCAAAGTACAGTCTCCGAGTCGGCACACGTTACCTTAGAGCTGTGTGCGAAAGAGTAAGTACCGCCCCACACACACACATATATATATATATATATATATAGATATATATATATATATATATATATATATATAGATATATATATATAGATAGATAGATAGATAGATACATAGATGGTAGATAGATATAGTATGTGTGTGTGTATAATATACTGGTAATGTTTTAGCAGCTACAATGCTCTCTTAACTTCTCGAATTCTTCACACTTTTTTGAATACTCTTGTCACTACAAAACCTTGCGATCCAAGTGCAAGAAATATGAAGAAATTGTTATGTTCTGGTAGTGGGAACGAACCCTGGTACCATAACCATGACGAGGTCACGCTACTGGACATCATTATACATACAACACACACATCACTCATATATATATATATATATTATTATATATAAATTATATATATATATATATATATATATATATATATGTATATATGTATATGATATATATATATATAAATATATATATAAATATATATATATATATATATATATATATGTATATATATATAACAAATGAAGGTGATGCCACGGAGGAAAATGAAAAGACGAGAGTTGCCAAGATCTATCGGTCTCCACGACCCTTTACTTGAGACACAACAGCTGTTGTGTCTCAAGTAAAGGGTCGTGGAGACCGAAAGATCTTGGCAACTCTCGTCTTTTCATTTTCCTTCATGGCATCACCTTCATATTTATATATATATATATATATCATATATATATCATATACATATATATAATATATATATATATATATATATATATATATATATATATATATAGAGGCATAAGCCACGAAGGAAAGTGAGTCAGTGGAGTACCACTGCAAGGCCTTTCGATTCTTGTCCTTTACTAAGTAGACTGATTAGTAAGGACGAGAGTCGAAAGGCCCAGTAGCGGTGCTCAATTGTTTCACTTTCCTTCGTGGCTTTTACCTTTATTTATATATTCATCCCTTTCTAAATTTTCGTTATTCAGTAATACAGTATATATATTATATTATATATTATATATATATATATATCTATATAATATATATATATATGTTATGGATCCATACGGACACCAAAACAACACACAACCCTTTCTTTTGATGAAAACTGTAATGTGTGTGAGAGAGAGAGAGAGAGAGTGCTAGACTATGTCAAAACACAATCACGCCTTAGATAAATCCAAAGACGCAATAGATAAGCAAGACCCAGCAACCAAAATTAGAGCACCGAGGTTACTGACCATTGACATATATTTTCCCCTGAGATGATAATTTCAGGGATTCCTCCCGAACAAAAGAGGGTCACCCTCAAGTGGGGACGATAAAGGTCATTTGTTAACCCTTTTTAAAATTGAGCACATATCCTTTTAACTTCTCTTGACTTGAGGACAGAGAGAGAGAGAGAGAGAGAGAGAGAGAGAGAGAGTCTATGGGTATTTATAACATGCAGTAAACTGATGCATCATCTCTCGACATTCTTCTTTCGCAAAACTAGGTTATTCAACTTTGTAACCTCTTGGGAAACTCTTTTCTGTAAATATACATATGTTCTGCATCTTAGTATTTGATTGACAAAGATTAAAATGTCATCGAAGCAGACCCAAGCAACACACAGGAAAAGAGATACCCGCGAACACCAGCGGCCTGAGATTAAAGTATTAGAGAAGTTGACGCATAATTAATTTTTCATTGCTAAGATACGAACGCACGAAGACATGTGGCACGATACTAGTCCTAATGATGTTTAATGTACTTACTATACCGAAGTTGTTGAGAAGTGTTCGATAAGTATGTACGCAGCATTCATTTTTGCTTGCTAAGAATTGAACGCATGCAAACATTGGCACAATACTATTCACAAAAATTTTCAGTGTACCTTTGATACATATGTTATTTAGATGCGTTCATTAAGTATATTACGTGCGTTAGGGTAATACACATTGAAATTTAGTATATGTTTCATTGAGATATAGAAAGATTTCTTTCTATTTAACCGCTGGTCATTCTCCTCGTTGAAGAGGGGCTTAGAGGGCGTTGAACTCAAAGATACAGACTGGTAGACGGAAGGTCGAAAGAAATCCACTTAGCAAACGTAACTCAATCACGGACTTAGAGATATACGAAGAACAGATATTGACAGAAATAAGAAGGGTAGTGCAGTTTAAAAAATTTAAGTTTCATCAGTATCTTCGTAAAACCCGCAATATAATAATGATAATAATAATGCCTCTCGATATAGTACAAAGGTAATATATATGTTAAAATTCATTTCGGAAGAGAGCCACATTACACTTACAATTCTCGAAATTTTCTAAACTAACAAAGTGAAAACAATTGGGTAGGGGTAGCGACTACAAACTTAAAATGGAAGCCGATTACCTTCGATTCTCTTAATAGAAATATCCGTCTGTATTTCTCATGGAAAGCGTAACCATACCTCACTTTGTGGTCAGTGAACATATATCTTAAGACGTTTATAAGATATCTTATATTGCAGCTGATGTTCAGAAACGAAAACAAACAGCAGTTTGTTAAGTCATGACTGCATAAGCACTGTTTGATCTTCCGTGTGAAAGTGGCCCCTCTTGTTTTGTATGTTGGCATTTTAGAGGAAGGAATGCTTTTTTTAGACGTTTGTCAAAACAGGGTTGTGGTTCTCTATTATAAAACTTATCTTTAGTCCCCAAGAATAGTTACATGTAAAGTCTGACGTTCATATGCACAAGACACCTTCTGAGTTACAAATGTAGGCTAAGCGGAATGGCGAGGACGGGATTCTGGCTCTACATAGCTTCTTTGCACTGTAATAATGTATTATTATTTTCTAGAAACAGGGGAAATTATTTTTCAGGAACAAGGATTAAGCTCTTTATAGAAGGAGAAGACTATATCTACCTCAGAGACATTTTGAATCCAAATGGAACATCTGAAATAGACTGCGTAATTCTGTTAACGGCAAACTTATCAGTAATATACTACTACTACTACTACTACTACTACTACTACTACTACTACTACTACTAATACTACTACTATAATAATAATAATAATAATAATAATAGATGGAACTCATTGTTGAAATTGCAGTACACTAGGTCTTAATTCGAGAATTACATTGGAAATATATCCAAGCGACCCACTCGTTAGTTGAGGCTTGAGTCCGCTTGACCAAAGAGCAGATTTTCATTATATTCAGGGACAATACAGCAACACATCCGGAGCTTTAGTGTCTATTGTCACTTCAGCATTATACTTTTCAACATCTGTAGAACTTACGGAAGGTTAAATATCAAGGAATAATACAGTTAATGGAATAAATTCTCTAATAAATAGCGATACAACTCTACTAATAAATAGGGATAGAACTCCAGGTTGTGGTTGGAGTTACGATAAAATAGGATTTACGGATGTTGCATTAAAAGGCAAGAAACAAGGAATCAGTTACTGGCAAAGTTAGCTGACACTTGTGGAATTCCAGGTATTGATAAATGACGCAAAACTCGAACCCAGACATTTTGAGGCTCAAGAAAGATCTTGATTCATTATCGAGTTCACAGAAGACAAATAGCAGTAAACCTTCATAATTCTACAGAACAACAAAGTCATGAACAGTCATTAGACAAAAAAAGGAGAAGAATGGGAATAGTGACGAATGAAAATGAACGAGAGAAATGCAATGAACAGAACTACGAGAATGTGAAAAGAGTTCGATACGAATGAACAGAAGACGGGACGAGGTGGAAAAGTATCTAAAGTGACATAATACGAAGAAAACAAAGAGAGAGAGAGAGAGAGAGAGAGAGAGAGAGAGAGAGATGGATAAAAAATGGGACAGTTTAAGAGTTCATGTCACCGTCTATTTTGGAGTGCCATATCAGCCCGGGTGACGACAATGCCCGGCTGTCGGGTCTTTTTATTTGTCTTTTCTCCGAAGAAATCTCGCGGAGCGCAGAGGACCGAGTACTTTTATTTAGTTATGAGGAACCTACGCCTTTTCAACTGTCCCGAAATAAGTATAAGAATTCAGTCATGCAACGCACTGCAAACAGGACCAAGTCTACTTTACATTAATATATAAATTAAGGGAATCTGCGTGACGTAATTTACTATCTTGTTACAAACAGCGTAACGACGAAAAAGACAGTCGTAGAAAGACCACTTATGTGGGATAATTATATGTTGTATGATATAATAAATTGCATTTATGAGCGCATAGAATTTTCACGTTAGGTTTAATAGTTATCATAGGAAGGGGGTACAAATATATATATATATATATATATATATATATATATATTATAATATTATAATATATATATTGGTGACGAAGTGCCAAGTATCCGGTTACTAAACTCACAGGCGTAGTCCTCTTCATACTCTGGTAGTTTCACAACTAGGAAACAGGTGGGGGTTATTCTTCTCTAAGTCTACCGTAGGACTATAATGTATTATTTCACATACTATATTTGAAGAATTTCTAAGCCAATCACACATTCAGTTTTATATCATTATTGGATTTTATTGGTCGTTTTACCTCTTCGGACGAGATTGAAATACATTAAATGGAGTTTAGAAGTAGAGTCCCACTACAGGTTAAGATTTCTCTGTGTCTGTTTTCAATATTCTACGTAGGAGGCGGTAAATTTATCTATTACATGTAAAACTACACCTAAATTGACAAATTCGGATGCACATACGCACTAGCACACACACACGTATGTATATATCTATATATATTTATATATATATAATATATATATATATATATAGTATATATATACATACATATATGTGTGTGTGTGTGTGTGTGTCGTGTGTGTGTGTGTGTGCATACTCATTTATACATTTATGAACGTGAGTTCTTACCCCTGTGTGTATGGAATCACGTGTGTTTTACATATATACGTCTAGGATTAGCGACTGGGAAGTTTCTAACAAATCAAAAATATTTCTGCAGAATTTTAAAAAGCAATATGACTGACTATCCTGACTTTGGTCCAAAAAGAAAAATCCGGCGGTTGTCAACACAAATTCACGCATTAAAGGCACAGAAACAAATGTCATTTATACATATGCAATATAGATCTATATGAATATATATATATATCTATATAATATATGTTATAATATATATATGTCTATATATCTATTATATAATATATATATATTCTATATATCTATATTATATAATATATTATAATATATATATATATATATAGTAATATATTATAGATACTATGTATGTTATGTTTGTATGTATGTCTGTATGTCTGTATACATAAAAGACGTTTGTTTCTGTGCCTGTAATGCGCGAATTTGTGTTGATAACCGCCAGGATTTTTCTTTAGACCAAAATCAGGATTGTCTGTCATATTACTTTTTAAAAATCTGCAGGCATTTTTTTGTCATGTTAGAAACTCAGCAGTGGCTAGTCCTAGACATACATGTAAACACGCGTGCTTCCATACACGGAGGAGTAAGAAAGTACTTGCATAAATCTATGCAGGTTGCGTTTATGCTCTTGAAGAGAGAGAGAGAGAGAGAAGAGAGAGAGAGAGAGAGAGAGAGAGAACGCAATTTCAATGTAAGCTTCCATAATCCCATTGCATACATTCCTTGATTTTTTCTTAAGTGACCTCCCAGACTAACTATGTCATCTACATCTTGATCGTTTATAAACACCACTGCAGTAATGACCTCAGCCGTCATGCTCATAGTGTAACTCTGGTTACCATCTCTTGTTTCCTTTTTTTTTTTCTCTCGTTCACTTTTTGAGATGAGATAAAATGCTTCAGGAGTTCCCTGTGACAAGTTACCGTTAAGCATTTCTCATTAGAGGCACATCATTCATTTCGGTACTTTAATTGTTCATATTTTTTTTTTATATTTTGGTTGTATTCTATTGAAATAGTTAATCCAAGCATCTTCTACAAATTACAGTATTCACAACTCTGCTAAATCTCATTCACGGTTATTATTTTTATTGTTTTCAATTGGTAATCTGAGTATCTTATACAGTATTCAGAACTCTGCTAAACCTTATTTCCGATTAATGTTCAGCTAAAGAT